>NW_026526112.1:0-6993 GCF_010183535.1 Caenorhabditis remanei
AGACAGAAAATTCCTTGAAAAGCTCGGACGCCATGAAAGACAGAAAATTCCTTGAAAAGCTCGGACGCTATGAAAGTTAGAAAATTCCCTGAAAGCTCGGACGCTATGAAAGTTAGAAAATTCTTTTTTATTTACTTTTGTATGAGATTTCACAATAAATTGCCCAAATTCGGCGAGCTCTTGTTAGGGTATGTTGTGTTTTTGTCAGCGTAACTTAGAAAATGGACACTGCAAAGAAATTTCTGTGCAAAAGGTTGAATATGCCATTATATTTTGTGTTTTGGGAGAAAACTGGAGATACTTGACTTTTACATATTGGTGAACTATAACTTTAATTTTTTGGCAAAATACACAGATAGTAGGAGAAAAGTTATATAAGATATACAATTGGCGTTTCGTTTGAAACAATAGTATAAGAAATTATTAAAATGTGTTGAATGAAGGCGCGGAGCGCCTTCATTATGACACTTTTAATGATTTCTTATACTATTGTTTTGAACGGAAGGCCACAAACACGAATGAGGGTATTAAACTCGAAAATGGAGGAATTAGCTTGATGTTTAACAAAACCAGTGTATTTTATTGGAATTTGGTGGTTTTTTGTATCACATGAGCCGAATTTGGGCAATTTATTGTGAAATCTCATACAAAAGTAAATAAAAAAGAATTTTCTAACTTTCATAGCGTCCGAGCTTTTCAGGGAATTTTCTAACTTTCATAGCGTCCGAGCTTTTCAAGGAATTTTCTGTCTTTCATGGCGTCCGAGCTTTTCAAGGAATTTTCTGTCTTTCATGGCGTCGGAGAAAAGCGAGCGAAGCGAGCTTTTCATAGGGTTTTGAGCCCAAATCAAGTTTTGTTTCGTTCCGAACTAGAAAAGTGGAAAAAAGTATGTAAAAATGTGTAAAAGTGTGAAAAAATGTGAAAATATGAGAAAATGAGTGTAAAAGTGTGAAAAACGTGAAAAAAGTGAAAAAAAAAGAGTTGTACGTACTGTATTTGTAGCCTTCACGGTGACGCTCTCGCTCCGCTCCGCGTCACCGTAAACGCAATCTGAGTAGTGTCGCTTCGCGCCACGACTACTGGTTCAATTGCGTGTTTTCAAATACGGGTTTCTGATCCACGTGTCAGATGTTTCTGTGAGAATGGTTGAACCTGATCGTTATCTAGTCATATTTTCCCACACAAAGTGACAGGTGGTGTTGTTAACATGATTTATGACCTGACCTTCCCCTCCCCCGTAGTGCTATTCGTTCACACTCTTGATAAGGTGAAATTAGACGTCGGATGTCAAATTTCGAAAAGTATTTGAACAGTTCGACTAAACAAAGCACGCTGAACAATCTGGGATTAAAAAAATGCCAAAATTCGCACTTTGAAATTTCGACTTTTTCAGATTTCTACCTTATCTCGCTTAGATCTCGGCTCGGGTTAAAGATATCGGGTCAAACTGAAGTGCATATAATAGCTCTTAAAATTCTCTAAGAAGACAAACAAATTTGAAAATTATATTTGCAAAAACTGTATGTGAAATTTCATAAAAACCAAAATTTTAAAAAGTTTAAAAAATTTTACAAGTCCAAAAAAAAATATTCCCAGTCGAAATTTCAAAATTTTTTTAGACAGATCAACTAAACAAAACACGCTGAATAATATTCTGTTGAAAAAACTCGGAATTTCCCATTTTGAAATTCCGATTTTTTTTGAGCCATGACCTTATCTCGCGTAGATCTCGGCTCCAGTCAGAGGTATCGGGTCAAAATAAGTTTTAAATTATAGCCCTTAAAATTCTCTAAGAAGACAAACAAGTTTGAAAATCATACCTATAGAACCCCCTGTGAAATTTCAAAAAAACCAAAATTTTGAAAATTTTGAAAAATTTTACAAGTCCAAAAAAAAAATATTCCGATTCGAAATTTTGAATTTTTTTAAAATAGATCGACTAAACTAATCACGCTGAATAATATGCCGTTGAAAAAATTCCGAAATTCCCATTTTGAAATTCCGATTTTTTTTGAGCCATGACCTTATCTCGCTTAGATCTCGGCTCCGGTTAGAGGTATCGAGACAAACTAAAATGCGTATAATAGCCCTTAAAATTTTCTAGGAAGAGAAACAAGTTTGAAAATCATACCTACAAAACCCTCTGTGAAATTTCAAAAAAAACCAAAATTTCGAAAATTTTAAAAAATTTACAAGTCCAAAAAAAAAATTTTCCAAGTCGAAATTTCGAAATGTTTTTAGATAGTTCGATTAAACTAATCACGCTGAATAATGTGCCGTTGAAAAAACTCGGAAATTCCCATTTTGAAATTCCGATTATTTTTGAGCCATGACCTTATCTCGATTAGATCTCGGCTCCGGTCAAAGGTATCGGGTCAAAATAAGTTTCAAAATGTAGCCCTTAAAATTCTCTAGGGGGACAAACTATTTTGATCTACAAAAATTTAGTATGAAGCCCTCAAAAAATCAATAACAAAAAAAAAATTTCAAAAAATTTCAAAAAAAAAACTTTGAAAATTTTTTTCTCCAAAATTGACAGAGAGAACCCTTAGTGGTATATGTTTTCCGGGGTACTTTTTTACGCTCTATCGATTGGTATAGGTTTTATAACCATAGAACTGGACAATTTTTTTTCGATTTTTTTCCGGAGCATCTACCGGCTCCAAAAATCACAATTTTTATAAAATTTTTATAGTGTGGGTACAAACTCCTAATTCTCTATCGAAATACCGAAACACTTTTACCTACCTCTTATCATTAAAAAGTTATGGCCGTTTCAATTTTAAAAAATCAATTATCGATTTTCTCAAAACTGGCCCACCTTTTTTTTTTGAAACTTTTCCAGATGATAGAACTTTTAATTACCTTTCCAATGATATAGGTCACTAAGGGCGGCTATAGACAAAAATCGATCGAAAAAGTAGAAAAAAAATTATCGATTGATTATCGATTTTTTTTTTGAATGTATGTACTTTTTTTAGACAGAGCTCCTAATTCCACATACAATCAAAAAAAAAACTTCCCAAAAGCTCCACTCCAAAAAAAGTTGTGAAAGTTTTAGTGAACTATCGATTTTTTTCAAATCGATATAAGTGGGCGGGGCCTAATTTTTTCGAAAATCTAAAAAGGGTATATTTCCTCATTTTCAAAGGGCTATCCGATCCAATCATAAAATCTCGGAAATAATTTTGGGGGACCGCGCCTCAGCCCAAATGGCGCAGGCAGAAGCCTGCGCCTGAGCCTAAGCCTAAATTTGGGCTGAGGCGCGGACCCCCAAAACTTATTTCCGAGATTTTATGATTGGATCGGATAGCCCTTTGAAAATGAGGAAATATACCCTTTTTAGATTTTTGAAAAAACTAGGCCCCGCCCACTTATATCGATTTGAAAAAAATCGATAACTCACTAAACTCTTCGTAACTTTTTTCGGAGTGGAGCTTTTGGGGACTTTTTTTTTGATTGATATTAGAATTAGACGCTCTATCTGGAAAAAGTACATACGTCAGATGAAAAAATCGATAATCAATCGATAATCGATTTTTTTGAAAAAAAAACTTTTTTCTTAGGGATTTTCCGGAGACCTATACCATTCGATAGTCCCAAAGGTGTACTATATAACCACCAAAGTTGGTAGGGCCTCACATTTCCACTTCGTGAAAAATCGATAATAAGTTTTTGTCACTAAAACTGCTATAACTTTCGACTGATAAGAGGTAGATGAAAAGTGTTTTGATATTTCAATAGAGAATTAAGAGCTTGTACCCACACAGAAAAAAGTTTGAAAAAATATTGATTTTTTGAGCAAGTAGGTGCTCCGGAAAAAAATCGAAAAAAAATTGTCCAGTTCTATGGTTATAAAACCTATACCAATCGATAGAGCATAAAAAAGTAGCCCGAAAAACATATACCACTAAGGGCCCTCAACGTCAATTTTTGAGAAAAAAATTTTCAAAGTTTTTTTTTCTGAAAATTTTTGAAAATTTTTTTTTGTTATTGATTTTTTGAGGGGGTCATACTAACATTTTGTAAATTAAAATAGTTTGTCCCCCTAGAGATTTTAAAGGGCTACATTTTGGAACTTATTTTGAACCGATACCTCTGACCGGAGCCGAGATCTAAGCGAGATAAGGTCATGGCTCAAAAAAAATCGGAATTTCAAAATGAGAATTTCGGAATTTTTTCAACGGAATATTATTGAGCGTATTTTGTTTAGTCGATCTATTAAAAAAAATTTCAAAATTTCGACTCGGAATATTTTTTTTTCGGACTTGTAAAATTTTCAAAATTTTCAAAATTTTGGTTTTTTTTGAAATTTCGCAGGGGGTTTTGTAGGTATGATTTTTATACTTGTTTTTTTTCCTAGAGAATTTTAGGGCTTTTTTATGCACTTTAGTTTGACCCGATACCTCTAACCAGAGCCGAGATCTAAGCGAGATAAGGTCATGGCAGAAAAAAAAATCGGAATTTCAAATGGGAATTTTGGAATTTTTTCAACGGCATATTATTCAGCGTGATTAGTTTAATCGATCTATCTAAAAAAATTTCCAAATTTCGACTCGGAATATTTTTTTTTGGACTTGTAAAATTTTTTAAACTTTTTAAAATTTTGGTTTTATGAAATTTCACATACAGTTTTGCAAATATAATTTTCAAATTTGTTTGTCTTCTTAGAGAATTTTAAGAGCTATTATATGCACTTCAGTTTGACCCGATATCTTTAACCCGAGCCGAGATCTAAGCGAGATAAAGTAGAAATCTGAAAAAGTCGAAATTTCAAAGTGCGAATTTTGGCATTTTTTTAATTCCAGATTGTTCAGCGTGCTTTGTTTCGTCGAACTGTTCAAATACTTTTCGAAATTTGACATCCAACGTCTAATTTCACCTTATCAAGAGTGTGAACGAATAGCACTACGGGGGAGGGGAAGGTCAGGTCATAAATCATTTTAACAACACCACCTGTCACTTTGTGTGGGAAAATATGACTAGATAACGATCAGGTCAACCATTCTCACAGAAACATCTGACACGTGGATCAGAACCCGTATTTGAAAACACGCAATTGAACCAGTAGTCGTGGCGCGAAGCGACACTACTCAGATTGCGTTTACGGTGACGCTGAGCGGAGCGAAGCGTCACCGTGAAGGCTACAAATACAGTACGTACAACTCATTTTTTTTCACTTTTTTCACGTTTTTCACACTTTTACACTCATTTTCTCATATTTTTCACATTTTTTTCACACTTATACACATTTTTACATACTTTTTTCCACTTTTCTAGTTTCGGAACGAAACAAAACTTGATTTGGGCTCAACAACCCTATATGAAAAGCTCGCTTCGCTCGCTTTCTCCGACGCCATGAAAGACAGAAAATTCCTTGAAAAGCTCGGACGCCATGAAAGACAGAAAATTCCTTGAAAAGCTCGGACGCTATGAAAGTTAGAAAATTCCCTGAAAAGCTCGGACGCTATGAAAGTTAGAAAATTCTTTTTTATTTACTTTTGTATGAGATTTCACAATAAATTGCCCAAATTCGGCGAGCTCTTGTTAGGGTATGTTGTGTTTTGTCAGCGTAACTTAGAAAATGGACACTGCAAAGAATTTCTGTGCAAAAGGTTGAATATGCCATTATATTTTGTGTTTTGGGAGAAAACTGGAGATACTTGACTTTTACATATTGGTGAACTATAACTTTAATTTTTTGGCAAAATACACAGATAGTAGAGAAAAAGTTATATAAGATATACAATTGCGTTTCGTTTGAAACAATAGTATAAGAAATTATTAAAATGTGTTAATGAAGGCGCGGAGCGCCTTCATTATGACACTTTTAATGATTTCTTATACTATTGTTTTGAACGGAAGGCCACAAACACGAATGAGGGTATTAAACTCGAAAATGGAGGAATTAGCTTGATGTTTAACAAAACCAGTGTATTTTATTGGAATTTGGTGGTTTTTTGTATCACATGAGCCGAATTTGGGCAATTTATTGTGAAATCTCATACAAAAGTAATAAAAAAGAATTTTCTAACTTTCATAGCGTCCGAGCTTTTCAGGGAATTTTCTAACTTCATAGCGTCCGAGCTTTCAAGGAATTTTCTGTCTTTCATGGCGTCCGAGCTTTTCAAGGAATTTTTTCTGTCTTTCATGGCGTCGGAGAAAGCGAGCGAAGCGAGCTTTTCATATAGGGTTGTTGAGCCAAATCAAGTTTTGTTTCGTTCCGAAACTAGAAAAGTGGAAAAAAGTATGTAAAAATGTGTATAAGGGTGAAAAATTAGGCTTAGGCTTAGGCTTAGGCTTAGGCTTAGGCTTAGGCTTAGGCTTAGGCTTAGGCTTAGGCTCAGGCGCAGGCTTCTGCCTGCCGCCATTTGGGCTGAGGCGCGGACCCCCAAAATTTATTTCCGAGATTTTATGATTGGATCGGATAGCCCTTTGAAAATGAGGAAATATACCCTTTTTAGATTTTTGAAAAAATTAGGCCCCGCCCACTTATATCGATTTGAAAAAAATCGATAACTCACTAAACTCTTCGTAACTTTTTTCGGAGTGGAGCTTTTGGGGACTTTTTTTTTGATTGATATTAGAATTAGACGCTCTATTTGGAAAAAGTACATACGTCAGATGAAAAAATCGATAATCAATCGATAATCGATTTTTTGAAAAAAAAACTTTTTTTTCTTAGGGATTTTCCGGAGACCTATACCATTCGATAGTCTCAAAGGTGTACTATATAACCACCAAAGTTGGTAGGGCCTCACATTTCCACTTCGTGAAAAATCGATAATAAGTTTTTGTCACTAAACTGCTATAACTTTTTAGTGATTGGATGTAGACAAAAACTGTTTTGGTATTTCGATAGAGAATTAAGAGCTGTACCCACAATATAAAAAGTTTTCGAAAAATATTAATTTTTGGAGCAAGTAGTGCTCCGAAAAAAAACGAAAAAAAAATTGTCCAGTTCTATGGTTATAAAACCTATACCAATCGATA
>NW_026526113.1:0-16462 GCF_010183535.1 Caenorhabditis remanei
TGAGAGGGTCGACTGCATTGAGTGGTACTGTGTAGGCGATGGAGTCCGTGTCTGAAAATTTGATTTTTGTCGAGAATTTCAAGACTGTTTGATTACCTGTAATATCAGATTTTCGGCTCCTACTTTCTCCATCAGCTTGTAAAGCCTGAGTCTGGCATATGAGGTGACGTATGCCGCAATGTGGACGGCTCCTGTCTTCAGACTCTTCAATGTTTCAGCCTGCTTTGTTGTCCTCATCATCACAGTGTTGTTGACAGTCCAGAAATCTTCTATGACAATTGACGTGTCATAGTAAATTTTCCAGAACTTTGCTGGCGTGACTACGATTTCCGTGACTGCTCTATCCACACGCTGGGCCATTTTTCCCCACTGAAATTTACTCTCTACTTTAAGATTTCAAGTGAAAAAGCTTACCAGTGAGTTCACCAACAACTTCGTTGCGAGACGGCGTGGTGGGGACAGATTGAACTTGCTTTTGTCGCTGACGTCGATACCTTGGGCCATGTAAGAGGCAATGAAGGCGTCCTGCTCTTCGGGTGTCGTCACATCTTCTGGCCATCCTGATGCATACTGAAAAATGGGGTGTGAAACGTATAGAAAAATTTCAGACTTACGATTTTTCCGGCCATCATCTCATTGATGTATGACGTGAAGAGACCTCCTGCACCATCTGCATCATTTGTGGCCCAGTTATCATACTTGATTGCCTGAAAACAGAAATTTATAGACAAATTTTTACATGGATCACCTACGTGATGGATTTCGATGATGACGTATCCCAATTCCAGAGCCTTTTTGAGTTCTGCTGTGGTGAAGACTCCGTTGAAGCTCCTCTCCTTATCGCTGTGTGTGCACCTGAGCTGATTGTTGGTCTTCACACATTCTGAAACTTGAAATTTCGAAATTTTTCGAAAAAATGATGACGTACCGAGGCAGAGTGCGAAGAACAGTTTTCCTCCTGTTTTGAGCCCCAGAAGTGGTACCTTGAGGTCCTTTGGCGCTCCAACTCGGCAGGCGATGAATCCTTTGAAGCGGATTTCGCTGGGGTCCGTGAGCGGTACGGTGTACTCCGATCGTCGAACATTTGTTGGGGCTCCGATCGGGAATTCTTCAAACTTCATCACTGTCGGGTAGAGACTGAAATAGTTTTAAGGTTTTGGGGGTTTCAGATTGGACGAGTTTACCTCACGACGTCCCCAAAGTGTTTTCTGACCCGCTTGTTTGTGACGGTGAGCTTGAACACCTCTGTTCGACCACCAGTGAGTGCTCTTTCGCAATCGAGCATGCCCTGAAAAATTTAAATTATATGTGGATAGACTTTCGGAAAACTTACGAGTGGTTCATAGTCATTGAAGAAATTTGCCATCTCGGCATTCATTCGGCGCTCTTTCTCCACCTCACATTCCCAAACGACTTTGACGTCGTGGCTTGCTTCCAACTCCTCGATTCGTTTGGCGTCCGAATTTCGGATGTCGATGGCCACTTTACTGCCAATCAACGATTGATCAGCATACTTGCACTTGTGTGCGTGGAAGTAGCAGCCGAAAAACTCGATGACGAGACCTCTTGGGAATTTGGCGCATGGACTCACGAAACCGTCGACTCGGTACTTTCCGACCTGAAAATTTTTGTAAATTTTTGTAAATTTCCTTTCAAAAATCACCTTCCGCTCGCCAAAAGTGGTGGACATCTCCACTTCGACGTCTTCTTCCTTCCCGAACCAGGCCAAGTATTTTTGAGAAATCACCGAACACTTGATTGACACGGATGGACGAGCGTCAAGGACGATTGGCTTCTCATGTGTCAGGTGCTTTCTTTGGAAGGTCTTCATTGCGGCAGAGGCGGCTGTGATTGATTCCTGGAAAATTTAAATTCGCACCTGGTTAAACTTGAGAATACTTACCTCAAAAAGACAGACGTTTGTGAGCTCCTCGAAGTCCTTTTCGAATGGTATCAATGCGCTCGCCAAGATGAAGACGTCTTCGAAGCAGTACTTCTTGATTTCGCTCTCGAAGTTGAATTGGTGGTGTTGAGCGCGCGCCTCATCAAGAATTTGATGATCTTTTCTCGGGCAGCTGGCGTCTTGTTCTCGAGGTTGTAGAACTCGTTTCCTGGCATCACCCCATCATAGTCGAAATTCTCCGGCTTGATGAAGAGGAACGGGAACTCTCTGAAAAATTTTGGACGTCTTTTCAAAATTTCTTGATCTACACTCACCCTTTCTGCACCGGAATATGAACGCCTTCCCAATGGCTGCCAGGCTCATCGTCAAGTATTTGTATGAGTCCAGGAGTTTAACGTTTTTGTGCTGAATGAATATGATTTTCGTTCCAGCCGTCACCACTGTCGGAGTGGCTTTCGTTTTGGATATGAGGTAGTTGAGGATGAACTGCCAGTCATACCTATAAAATTCCTTCTCTCTCTATATATATATATATTTATGGAATGCAAAAACTCACCCTGATCCATTGTGGGCTAGTCCAACGAATCCCTTGTTGTGCTGGGCGAAAATCCACTCCGCGGCTTCTTCTGCCACATTTACAAATCGATTGTCCACTGAAATGCAGTCAATAAGCTTGCAGCGGCCATCAGGGGAACATTTTGGGCAGAAAAGTCCTAACGCCTCTTCAACGGTTTTCGGCATGGTGGCTGAGCAATCTGGACAGTATCGGAGAGCCACGAAGAGGACTGGCTTGTGCTTCCTGGTGATGGGGTCGAACATGCACTGAAAATTGAGGAATTGGAAGAATTTGGTGGTTAAGTCATACCTCGAAATCACATGCAAACCTCAAATATGTGAGATTTGTTTTCTTCACCGAGATCGCCATGATGCACTTGTGTTCCGGGGTCATCTTCATGTTGCACCGTGTGCACCACTTTAAGCCGCAATCGTGTGGAGCAGTTATCTTGGTCTTGTTTGTATAGTAGACCTCTCCACACTTTTTGCAGAGTTTCGTGTGGTCACAGCGACTCTTTCCTCTCTTCGACCCTGAAAAATTATCGTTATATTGGTCATTAACCGAAATTCAAACCTTTTGCGAGGTGGTTGTCGAGGCATTTTTTCGATCTGAACAGCATCTCACACTTCACACAGCAGAATTCCATGTCGTTCGGTGTCGATGGACATTCCATCGATCCGCATGGGCGATGCCTTAATGGGCAATTGTAGTGTGTCGCGAAGCTTCCACACCTCACGAGACACTGATTGCAGAAGAATTTGGTCTTCAGGAGAGTTGGGAGGGCTCGCACACCAGAAAAGTGTCCAATTCCATCGATTTCTTCCAGTAAATCGGGATCGTCTTGTTTTCCCCAACG
The DNA here is from genome assembly GCF_010183535.1 of Caenorhabditis remanei. Taxonomy (NCBI): domain Eukaryota; kingdom Metazoa; phylum Nematoda; class Chromadorea; order Rhabditida; family Rhabditidae; genus Caenorhabditis; species Caenorhabditis remanei. The sequence continues at coordinate 3,316 of NW_026526113.1, forward strand.
TATGGTCCCGCGAAGAAGGGGGTTGTGGTTGGTCCTTGACGATTGCGATGATTTGGTGCGTCCCCGCAAACACCGTCTCTTGGAGCTGTTTGATGTCGTCGTGATCGAAGTTTTGCCTCTTCGTGATGCCAGAATTCTGAATTTTTTGATTTATAGAAATTTTCGGAATGTGATTGTGGTTACCCTTTTCATTTCCCTAACTTCGACATAGACCGTCAGGCATTGATTTGGGGTCGAATCTGACTTTTTCAACGATTGCCTGTACATCCGTGCGGCATGTTGTCTCTCATCATGTGTGACTCCATGTTTCTTCAGTAGGAACATCAATGACTGATAGACTGCATGGAACAAGCAGTCATAAATTACTGAAAAATTTCATGAAGGTGGTGGTTTTGAAAATTGAAAGTCTTACCCTCATTCTTCATGATGACCGACTTCTTGCCTCTTCTACTGACTACTGGACCATCATCATCATCATCATCGGCATCCATGTCGGGGGCTTCATCTTCGGAGTCGTCAACTTCTACGGCCTCGTCCATGATCAGATCGTCTTCTTCATCGTCATCCAATCATTTCACCATCGCTGTTGACCCGTGTCCTTTTTCCAAACATGTCACTATCGAGTATATCTCGCATGGAAAATCCCGACTTTCGTTTCCCCGATCCTGATGGGGGTACGACATACTTCAGAATGATATCCAGCGTTGGGTTCTGGATTTCGAGTGGTGACTTGTTTGATTGGGTCATCAGCTCCAGATTATAGACCACTTTCTCCCCAGTGACCATCTTGAGAGGGGTCAATGAGAGGCCGACTGCTTCGGCTGCATCCAGCTCCAGCGACTTGAAGGTAATTCCGACCTTTGTCGTGTCGTTGACATGATCCGGTTGGAATTTCTTGACCAGCTCAACAATTGTCTCGCCAAATGTTTCGGGGCCGTGTGGGTCGACCGTTATGGCATCGGAGAGCTTTACGGTGAGCGTCACCGTCTTGAAGTACTTCTCGTAGTCGCCTTCATGCTTCTCGTGATGAACATTTATCACTTTCACCGCGGCACCTCCAACTTGTTCCTGAAATCATTGTGTTTGAAAATTTGGGCATAGGTTCCCCTATATTTTCCATTTTTCAAGTTTCCAAGTACAAAACCAAAATTTGGGCAGAGGTTCCCCTATATTTTTCAAGTTTCCAAGTACAAAATCAAAATTTGGGCAGAGGTTCCCCTATATTTTTCAAGTTTCCAAGTACAAAATCAAAATTTGGGCAGAGGTTCCCCTATATTTTTCAAGTTTCCAAGTACAAAATCAAAATTTGGGCAGAGGTTCCCCTCAATTTTCCATTTTTCTAGTTTTCAAATCGAAATTTGGGCATAGGTTCCCCTATATTTTCCATTTTTCAAAAGTTTTGCGGGCGGGGTTGTGGGACATGCACCCCTCTATGAGTCATGTTTTGAAAGTGAAAGCTTACCAACTCTTCATCGACCTCCTCCTCCTCCTCATTTCCAAGAATGTATTGTAGTCGGCGGGCGTGCTCCTCTCCATAGGGTAGACGTCTTTCATCAATTTCTTCTGGTCGGTCGAGCGCCGTGTTCTGAAAATTTTCATAAATCTTGATTTCGTTATATTTATGGAAATAACTTACCTCATCATCGGTTCCTATACGCCAGTCCTCATTCTCCACCACCTGTTGAATCAGATCTTCAATAATTTCAGTAAGATCAGCGTCCATTCTGGAAAAATCATGGTTATTCATCCGTCTACACCAAAGAAGATTATGAACGCGAATGGGTCTGACTACATCTATCCTACGGAAATTGTTGAACAGCCTGACACGGTAAATTTAGTGTCTTGGCAAAATCGAAAATTTGACTTCAGACTTCTCCATGTGGACTGGATCAGTACTTTTATACTCCTCAAGCCAGATTATGCCCCCGCCTATGCCTCAAACTGCTCCTCAATCTACCCCAAAAGCTGAGAAGAAGCCTGATACGTTCATTTTCAACTTTGCCAAGGGGTCGACACCAACTATCCAAATATTGCAAAAATGAAACTGTGATGCTCTGTCATCTATTGTTCTCGCTCCTTGCCCCAGTTTACACCGTGTTCCCATTCGTTTCCCCCCTTTTCTCGAAATTGTGTGTTTCTTGGGGGAACCATCCACTTTAGTGATGACTCATAGGGTGGCGTCCCCCCACTATATAATGAAGTTTCAGCCCTGGTTGTTCATTTTCACTTTTGGCTACCTGTTGACTGTCTTCACAATTTTAGCCTAGTGTTTCCAGAAAAATGTCCGTATCTCACTCTGATTCATCCTCCATGTTCAAGTCTGACAAGACCAAGACCTGGGGAGTTCGTGATTCTTCGAAGAGACAATTTATGGACGAAGTGGATGAAAAGACTAACCATGGAACTCCGAGGAAGTTGATGAAGAAAAAGGATGCGTCGTCTCTCCAATCGGTAGTGGATTCATCTTCGGCCAAACGTGTAAGTTGAAGTTTAGAGCTCTGAAAAATGATGAATAAGTTTGAATTTCAGGTGTGGCTCCATGAAAAAGCTGCCGAGTCAATCATCCCCACTGAGGAAAATGCCAAAATCATTCCTGAACGTCTCTACAAAGGTTTGGACCCCCTCATTGTCCACATGTGTGTCCCATGCAAAAATTCAACTCGACACGCGAAACAACTGAAATTGCTGAAGGAATGGTCCAAATTCGTGAGTTTACATGGCGAAAAATTGCAAACTTCTAAATTTCAAATTTCAGCTCTCGCTCTCTGCACCGTATGCCGTTCCCATCTCATTGCCCAGAAGAACATGAAATTCTTCCAGCATGACTGCCCAGCGCTCAAAAAGATGCTTGGACTTTAATTTTCTGAATTTCTATGTCTGTGGTTCTGTTGATTGTCTATCCCACAATAAACCTGATAGATGCACTTGTGTACACATTCCTATCTTCTTTCCAAAATTGGGCATTGTTTGGGGACTGATGACTAGATTCGTGGTAGTCGTCATCACTTGGCCGGGTGCCAGAGACGGGTTGTGACACCCTTTACCGGAATGTTTGCTTGTTCTTCTTTTTCTCGGGTTAGGGGTCGAAATTTTCTCGAACTATCGGAATCGATATCATGGCTAATGAAGACGATATCCCTGATGGGCAAGACTTACTTTTGGATGATGATGAGATTGAGCCGGTGATGATGATGGATCCTCATGCTGCTCCAATCGGGGGTATTTTTCCAGTGCTTTTCGTCATCAATTTTGTTGAATTTCCAGAGCCTGACGTTGATGTTGGTCCCGATTTGTTTGCTAATCTCCCATGGTGGGTCGGCTTCGTAGTGGGTAACGGTGGGGATGCTGAAAATGATGTTGTTGATCTTGGTAGGTTTCTAGAGTGTTGTGAAATTTTTTGATTTTCTCAAATTTAGACGAGATTGAACCACCATCACCCCCACGCCCGGTCTATGAGCTTCCGAATGCGGACACGGACACCGAGAGTGAAGCCGAGTACCCGGAAGAAGAAATGGATCAAGTAGATGACGCTCAATTTCCCCGCGAAGGCGATGAAAGTGATGATGATGTGGTTCAAATTTGACCACTATGTCACTCTGTTGTTGTTATTGTTGTTGCTGTTAAATTTTCAGTTGGATAAATTTTCAGTCGAAGTGTTGGTGTGTATGGGGGATTGTCAAGTTTCAGGTTATTCAGTTGTATACATTTCTCGGACTAGTCATATTCTGGTTCCCATCTCTGAATGTTTGCCCAAGTAGGGGGAAGGGGGTCGACTGATTTGGAGTTTAGTCATCACCAAAAATGGAAGCACTGAGTCCCGCCCCTTTTTGGCATGGTCAAGCTCTGATTATTTTTCATTCATTCATTCATCTGAGAATTGAAAATGTCTTCACTTACAATTGTGAAGGCTACATCGCGCTACCACCCGTATTTTGGGTTGCAATACCGCTCCACGTTCACGGAGAACGTGTATTCGCGGTCAGTATTGGCCCGCCCCGCTTGTGCCCCCCTACTGTATTCCACACGTCGTGCCGCTCAACAAAAGTCTGAATGGGATTTCGGTGGTGTTCAGCTCAACCAAGGGCAGGAGGAGGCCTACCAAATGCTTGTCAAGAAGACGTCGTCGGTTAGTTAGGGGGTCGATGTAACCTATTTTGCATGAGGTTAGAGTAATTTTGGTTAACGTATCGGTTTGATGTGGCCTTATTTTCCCTAAAGTCTGAGCTTGAGGTTAGAGTAATTTTGCCTAAGGTCTGGGGTTGGAGTCGTCTAATTTTGCCTAAGGTCTGGGTTTGATGTAGCCTTGGGTTGAGGGTTAGAGAAATTTTGGTTAAGCTATCGGTTTGACGTAGCCTATTTTACCTAAAGTCTGGGTTGGAGTCGTCTAATTTTGCTTAAGGTTTGGGTGTATATGGAAATGAGAGTCTAACCATGTTTGAGTCTAAGGGTTAGGTTTGAAAATTGAAATTGTGTCTTTCAATCATCGTGACCCTGGGTGGTGGGTAATTTCTGACTGTAGGTTCGGGGTGGATTCATTTTTTGTTTAACGTTTGGGCTGGGAGTGAAAATTTAGCCTAGGTCCAGTAGTGGAATTCTGTGCCTAATTTTTACGACGATGAACCTGATTATTTTTTCTGTGGGTGTCTATGGATTGAAATTTTGGGTTATTTTTTGAGAAAATCGAGAAACAACTCACTGTTTTCAGGGGAGACAGTTCTTCGTGAAGGTTGGGGGACCTGCTGGGACTGGAAAGTCGGTGGTGTTGAAGAAATTTGCGGACTTCGTGCGCCGCTTCTACATGCGTGGAGAAGCATGCGTTATCGCTGCACCGATCGCATGTGCAGCCCTCCTCGTGGGCGGCGTGACGCTTCATTCACTGCTGAAGTTGATGGTAGGGAATTTTGACCCGTAGTGTGACTCTGTAAATTTTTAATTAATTTTAAGCCAACAAAAAAGCCGTTCACACGTATGACGGCCGTCCAGATTGCGGTCATGAAGAAGGCTCTTCAACATTTGAAGGTCTTGATCATAGACGAGATCAGCCTCGCCACCGCAACGCTGATTGCTCAGCTAGATCAGCGTCTGCAGGAGGCTTTTGAGACGGATGAGGTGTTTGGCGGTGTCTCCATCGTTGTGTTTGGAGACCTTTTACAACTTCCACCCGTGCCCACCATCAAAGGCGGAAAGGAATACACATTCAGAGGTAATTTTTAGGCTCGGGGTTGGTGAAGTTTTATAAGTATTCGTTTAGGTATTCCACAGGAGTATGCGGTGATTCGCCGAGTTGTGACGCCAAAGTCACCCTTCTCGCTCTGGGGTTTGTTTGAGCTCACTGAGCTCACAGAAAACGTCAGAGCTAAGTCCTCTGACGATGCCTGTGTTCTTGCGGCAATCCGTCAGGGTGAGAGGACAGTGAAATTGGTGGATTACTTGGTCAGCCGATGCTCTATGGAGGGTGATCGACCAGCGGATATTTTCCGGGAGTTGCGCCGACTGCGGCACGAAAATCCGGCTGGGGATTTCATCGTGTTGGCGCCCAACACAGAACAAGTGCAGGAGTTCAATACCTGGGTATGTGAACCAAAAATGAAATACTTACTTTTCTTACACGGTCAATTTTTCAGATTGTGGAGCACTCCAAGGACGTCATAACTGTTGAGCCGCTGAGTACACGTCCACCATCTTGCCCGATTACAGCGTACGCCCGGATCCGATCGGAACGAGAGTCGTTGCGTTTGGCAGTCGGAAAACGGATCATGATTACGGATAATATTCTCGATCGAACCGATAAGTCCTTGGTGAATGGTTTGATGGGCACCTTGATCAAGGTCACCGCTGATCATGTCGAGATGAAGAGGTAACAATATTTACTCAGTGGTTCTGAAATTTTTAATAACTTGAATTTCAGGCTTGACAATGGTAAGCTGGCGATGATCAAACACTTACCGTTCAAACGTCGTGATGGAGCTGGAGGTGTTTGGTTCCAGTTCCCTGTAGCGATGGCCGAAGCGATCACCGTCAACAAGAGCCAGGGGATGACCTTTGATGGTGTTGTGTTGATGTCCGAGAACATGGAGAGGGATGGCAATTTCTACACAGCTATCAGTCGGGCTCGATCGTTGAAGAATGTTCGGATAACCAATGTCGGAGCCGTGGAGTACCGCGCGTGTTCAGCAGCCAAACAGGAGTTGGAAGTCATGAGAAGGCGGACAGCAAGATTAGCAAGCCTAAATGTTGTATAATTATGATTATGATTATCAATAAATACGGGTACTTGAAGGTTATAAAATTCAGTGACTTGTCTCAATAAAAACGGGGTCTTGTGTTTGGGTGGAAATCGATAATGTGGTGTGCATAATGAAGGGGACTTGGTGGGTAGTGAGGGGGATTAGCCATCGAGGGAGAGAGAGAGGGGGAGAGCTTGGGGTGGGGTCAATTGGAGAGATCGTGGTCATTGAAGAGAGGGGTGAGAAAGGGGTGGTGTGTGTGTGCCGCTTGTCGTCTTCCTCCTCCTAACACCCTTCGTCGAGATGTATGTCAAACACCTGCTGGTTGTCTTCATAGTGTACACACTTGGCGTGTGGTTGTGTGTCCATTCATGATGCTGGAAACTCTGAGTTCGACTCCTGTTGAAAATTTCTAGACTTTGACTGTTTCCAAAATTTTTTCCAAACTTTCAGAAGTTCGTGGGTGGCTGAAATTTGGTTCAAAGTGCTGGTGGCCGAACATTTGCATAATGGCCGAGTTTTCACATTGTGGTCTGAGTACTGTATTCATGTCTGACATTCTGAAAATCTGAAATTCTGTCATGAACTCGGGGATTTTCGAAATTTTTCGAAATTGGTGAAGTGCATGATGAGTCATACCGATGACGTCATAGGGATGAGCGAGTGCAGGTTAGAGAGTGTGTGAGAGAGTGGAGAGCGCAGACGGTTAGAGAGTTTAAAGGCGCATGCTCCATTTCACAAAAATGTCCTAACAAGCTCCCATACTTCTCTTCTGTTTGTATCCGAACAAAATGTTTTTCAAGTTTCTGAAAAAATTTCATGTGGTCCCCCTCATCAAAAATCGAAAAATTAATTTTTTTGAAGCCCAAAACTGATTTTTGAAGAGTTATAGTCATTTTTGTTGTGTTCTGTGCTTTTGAGTTAGTTTGCTCTAGTTTGAGAGAAGTTACGAGCAGTTGAATTTTCAGCAATTTTAGAATTTTTTGAAAGCTTGCGATTTAGGAACGAGTTTTATCACAAGATGAAGCAAGCAGCGATGTACTTTTTTAAATGAAGTTGAGTGAAGACACTCTGAAAATCATTATTCTTAACAGATTTTATTAGGAATCCATTCAATGTCAGAAATTCAAATTTCCAGCATGTCACATATTTTCGATAAATGAAAATTTTCAGAGCAACGTTTTTTTCTTCAATTTTTGATCGGGAGCAGCTATACTGCTATAAAAAACCATTTAGTTGAGTACTGTTGAGTATATGTAAATTATCCAGATCAGTTGCAGTGTTTACTACGTGCATGTCACCTTTTTTTTGGAGGGTGTTACATTTTTACCATTATCAGGGCCAAAATTCTTTTTCATGTTTTATTTTTTTTGGAAACAACATGAAATTTGCTACAACCATGTTTTCAGCTCATTTTCTGATCAAACCGGGAAAATAATGTGAAATTGATGAAAAATTCTAAACTTTTTTTTGAAAAATCTCAATTTTTCAAAAACGAGTTCACGTCACAGAAAAACCCGATATGGATCATTTTGTTTCGGGAAAACTTATCGAATGAGCTAAAAAAATCGGTACCTTAGGGAGGGGCAGTCAAATTACATTCCATGTAAAACCTTTGTACTTGTTGTTTTTTACGCACCTGGAACTCGTTGACGACGGAATGAGTGTTGACGTCGTATAACAAAACTTTGTTCGATGTATCTTCTGAGCAAAGGAGCAGTTGATTTTCTTCGCGGAGGAAATCCGAGCAGCAAATCATGGCCAAACTGGAGATTTCTTTTGATTCGACTGCCGAGTTTGCTACATCCACAGTGTATACCAAGGGCTTTGCACCTATCATGTGAATATCTGAAAACGTCTTTTTTTGCCATTTTATCATACCATGCCATAGTCAATGTCCTTTTGAACTTACATAGAATGATTTTTACTGCCCCCTCTAAGGTACTAATTTATTTTTACTCGTTCGACGAGTTTTCTTTAAAAAAATGAGCCACAGAGGGTTTTCCTGTGACGTGGCATTGTTTTTTAAAAATTGAGATTTTTTGAAAAATGCAGGTTTTTCGAAATTTTGGTTTCAATTATGTGTAAAACTCAAATTTTGGGCAAACCGGGAAAATAATTTTTTTTATGATGAAATTTTTTCTTCGAAAAATCGCATTTTTGGATAGGTCTCAATTTTTAAAAACGAGGTCACGTCACAGAAAAATCCTATATGGATCATTTTGTCTCGGGAAAACTCATCGAATGAGCAAAAAAATCGATACCTTAGGGAGGGGGAGGGGGAGTCAAAATACATTCCATGTTAACTATAAAATTCTGTTATATTTGATCTTTCACCACGATTACCGTCTCTCAATAAACTAGTAATATCTTGAAATTTTATGCTTACATGAGAAGAAGATGGCGGATCTATCACTTTTTTAATGAATGTAAAGCATTTTAATGTTATGATATACTCTTCAACTCACGATCTTCATCAGCATAGACGTTGACAATAGAATGAGCTCGATACGTCTCGAGAACTGTTGAGCATTCCGTCGAGAATAATGTCAGAGAGTCGGAAGTCACCGAGGCAACAACTTGTTCAGAGACAAGTGCAATATCTACGGGAAAACACTCGATTCTATTTGTCATGTTACCTAAAATTAGAAAAATGTGTATTGTCCTGCCAGAAACGTAATTTTGGAAAAACACCAATTGAAAAATCAGTCGAGAGACGAAACGGAAAAAAGTAAAACTGAAAAGTTCAGAAAAAAGAGGATTGATATGAAAGTTCAAAGATAGAAACAGATGAAATCGTAAGTTAGCAACTCTGAATTTACAGTAAAGAAGAGTGTGTAAAAGAGAAAGATAAAGTGTGAGATACAGTGAGATACACTGCTGAATACAATGACGAGGAAAACTCAAACTTCTATGAAACTCTAGAAGATATGTATCAGTCATGCAAAAGCAGATTTGAACTGATCATAGGAAACTTGAATGCTAGAATCGGACAAAGAAAAGAAAATGAAATATTTATTTGTCCAAATTCAATGAAAAATGGAAACGATAGTGGAGAAAAACTTGTCATTCTCTGCTGAATTAACAGAGTTTTGCACATAAATTCACAGTTTGTAAAGCCGACTCACTGACGATGGACCCACATAAGTCCAGACAAAAAATACAAGTACGAGTCAAACCTCATGAAAAACGGAAACAATAGTGGAGATGGAATTTTATTACCATCAAAAGCAGCGCCTATTGTAGGCTACGAGCGAGTGTCCACACAAACTCAAAACACCAAGTTTCAGCAAGTAAAAAAGAAAGCGGCCTAGACTAGTACTAGACCCGACAGCAGCTGTGCTCATAAGGGAAACCGTGCAGTATTGCGAAGATCTAAATATTGATAAGGGCTACGACATTGTTGTGTGCCAAGTAATCATTCTAGAGGTCGACTGACGAACATCACGTGACTCTCAAAATGAGATTCACGGACAGGTCAGATCCAAATTTGTTCCGAAACAGAGACTCTGGGTAATGTGACTTTGCCGACACCAAGAACAGGGAGCACTGCTCGGTTGATGGGTGACTTGGAGAGAAGAATTCTACGGTTTCAGTTGTCAATCGACATACCAGATTCTTTTCAAAAATGATTTGCACGTCATGAGCTCGTTATCACTGAAGATGGTAAAAACTTGTCGTCAAGAGAGAAGTTAGTTTACTATTCGTTTGGATGAATAGACGTTCCATCGCTACGACTTGCCGCAAGAAGCGGCCGTTGTCTAGAATAATCCTTTTAAGGATACCGTAGAGTCGTCTACAATAAACTGATTTTGTCTATTCTTCCAATACACTACTTATCGATGCAGCGAACCAGAAAACCAGTTTGAAAATGCCGGCAAGAAACATCAGAAAATGTCAGACAAGGAAACCCTATTTCACCAAATTTGTTCTCTGTCGGTCTCGAATCGACTTTCAGTCGAATGTCATGGTCACAATTGAAAAAAGGCAAAGAACACTACGATAACTCCTCTGGTATTAGAATGAACGGGAGAAATCCAATTCATCCGCTGATGACATCATTCTCATTTTGAAAACTTGAACACTTGAACGCAGAAAAAAATTTGAGGAACAAATTTGGGTCAAATCATTAAAAACAGTCGGATAAAAACCATGCCATGACAACAATCAAGCATATGGATGAATATGTGTTTAGGAAGACTGCTTAATACAAATAACGATCTAGAGCCTGAAACTCACAGAAGACGAAAAGCAGCATGGACAGCATTGAACAACATCAAAACACAACAGACGCCTTGTCGTGCCCTAAAATTCGAGCCCAACTCTTCGACACCACTGTCCTCCCCGCCTTGACATCTGGATCAGAAACAAGGACTTTAACACAAGCTCTATTTGAAAGAATAAGAGTTACATACGCCGCACTCAAAAGGAAACTTGTTGGAATAATCCTCACTCAACAACGAGAAAAAATATTCACAGGAAGACATAAGGAAGTTATCCCAAGTGAAAGATCGTTTGTATTCCTAACAAATCAAAGGAAGGGAAAGTGAGATACGTAAATATAGAGAGGAGTGGAAAATCGATCAGCGACCGTGACCGCGACCGCGCAAGCGCACGCGCATACGGCCATAAGTAGTGTTAGGTTGATGTTTTCGCCTTTTTACCACCCTGTCGGGACACACCCCTACCGTCTGCGTCTCACTCTCTCTAGATGTAATACTGAAAAGAAGGGATTATGACATAAATGTTGCAAATTTTAAGGACTTTTTGAATAAGAATTGAAACGGTGAAAAAACTTTTTTTGAGTGTGAAATTTTCAAAAAACTGACTCCAACTCAAATTTTTAACCGTTCTAATCAAATTCAACGAAACTATTCATTTTTTTCCCGTTTAGGGTAGAAAGTACAAAAGATGCAAAAAATTTTTGGTGTTCGAATTTATTTACGAGAGAAATTTTGATTTGAAACATGGACGTTCACAAAAGCCTTTTCCGAACGAGTAAGAATCACACATGCCGCACTTGAGGAAACTCACCTCACGGAGAAACGAGAGAAGAACCTTCACAGAGAAGACATAAGGAAGATATCCCAAGTGAAAGACCCTCTCGTCTTCATAACGAAACGAAACTTAGGATGGGCTGGTCATGTGATGAGAAGAAACGGTAATCGGTGGACAACGTTACTTCAAGAATGGATACCCAGGAATAAGAAGAGATCAGTAGGAAGACCACCAATGCGATGGGCCGACTCCTTGAGAAAAGTAATCTCAGTGCGACAAGGAACTCAAACGATAGAACCTTGGAGAACAATCGCAAAAGATCGAAACAAATGGATAGCTGTGACCCGCGCCCACACCCCAAGTACGGATCGACTAAGTAACTAAGTAAAGTAACTAAGTAAGTAAGTACAACATGAAAAAGGAAAAAAGTAGCCACGGTTGCACCAGACTCAACCCATCACCAGAAGAGAAGTGTGGGGGTACAGTTGGGTGCGATTTAATTTTGCATGCTGCGCTCTCTCACTCTCTCGTCGGTTAGACGTTTCTCTGCGTCTCTCATTCTCTCACCCTCTCTCGTTTCTCTACACCCTCCACTCTCTCACCCTCTCTAGCTTCTTTGCGCTCTCACACTCTCTCACCCTTTCTCTACGCCCTCCACTCTCAACCTCTCTAGCTTCGCTGCGCTCTCTCACTCTCCACCCTTTTTCGTTTCTCTGCGCTCTCCACTCTCTCATGGTTTTTTTTTTTTTTTTGTAGGACCCGATCCCCTAACCCTGTGGGTGTTGACTCAGAGCACAACCCTTGTGCTAAGTGTGTAAACTAAATCAGAGGGGTGAAAGTGATAGACATAGTGAGGGGGCTCGGGCGCCGGGAGGGGAGCCGGGAGGGGGAGAGGGGGAAACATGAAGGATAGTGTATGGGGGGAAGGGGGAAACATGAAGGATAGTGTATGGGGGGCATACTTGTCACAGGCCGGGCCGGGCCGGGCCGATTTCCAAATTTTCACCGGCCCGGCCCGGCCCGGGTGAAGCGACTTTTTTTCGAAAAATGTTTTTTTCAGCGTTAATTTTTGAAAAAGTGGTTTTTGGGGCATTTTCTTTCAAAAATTCGACTAAATTGATGATTTTTATTAGTTCTACAGTGAATTTAGTGATAAAAAAGCACTTGAAAATTATTTTTGGGGTGCAAAAATTAAAAAAAAATTCCACCCGGGCCGACCGGCCGGGCCGGGCCGGCAAAATTTTTCCTCGGCCCGGCCCGCGGGCCGGGCCACCCGGGCCGGCCCGTCAAATGACAAGTATGATGGGGGGAAGGGGTGGATGACGTCAGAGGGGAAGTCGGCCGAAGGGGAGAGGATGAATGACTTATTTCTCTGAAATTATTTAATTACTTATTTCGGTAATTACTTATTTCGTTAATTACTTTAAAAACGAATATTTTCGAAACTACACTTATCTGTCAAATCGTTTCGTCTTCATCTGAAAATAGTGATATTGAGTTTTCGAGGTCTCATAACTTCAGAAGAAAAGCATTATAAGTTTTCATACTGGGTGAACTTTATAATTACTGTTAGGTAAACTCATATACAAAGTTTCATGAAATTTTGAAACTTTCACTTTTTTCACCATGGAGGGGGTACGTGAAAATTTCGTGAAAAAACACACATTTTTGCTTATAGAAAAAAAAGGTGTCAAAATTTCGGAACAAAAATTGGCCTATAGTTGGACGGTCTAAAGGCAATCAAACTGCAATAAAAAACTTTTTCCCCTAATGATAAAATTGTTGGGGGTATGCGAAAAACTGTTCATTTTTTCCAAAAATCACTTTTTTTTGATTGATGACAAAAGATTTTTCAAAAGTTGTCAACACAAAAATTTTCAAAAACATGCCTTAAACTCATCTCTAAACTTTTTTTTCAGATA
>NW_026526114.1:0-10552 GCF_010183535.1 Caenorhabditis remanei
ATCTCTCTGATCGCAGTGATTGAATTTTCTGAGTTAGCGTGACTAGAGGCTTCCAAGACTGAAAATTTCCCATAACTTTTTTTTCTAAAAGAGATATCAACAAACGCTAACTTGCATCTGAACAGCGTGTTTGTTTAGTAATTTGTGCGAAATTTCAAGTCATTTGACCCAGGAATCTCTCTGATCGCAGTGATTGAAGTTTCAGACTAATTGGTAGAGGCCAAAACTGAAATTTCCCATAACTTTTTCTAGGAGAGATATCAACAAACGCTAACTTGCATCTGAACAAGCGTGTTGTTTAGTATTTGTGCGAAATTTCAAGTCATTTGACCCCAGGAATCTCTCTGATCCGCAGGTGATTGAATTTTCTGAGTATGCGTGACTAGAGGCCAAAACTGAAATTTCCCATAACTTTTTTTCTAAAGAGATATCACCAAACGCTAACTTGCTCTGAACAAGCGTGTTTGTTTAGTATTGGGCGAAAATTTCAAGTCATTTGACCCAGGAATCTCTCTGATCGCAGTGATTGAATTTCTGAGTTAGCGTGACTAGAGGCCAAAACTGAAAATTTCCCATAACTTTTTTCTAGAAGAGATATCAACAAACGCTAACTTGCATCTGAACAAGCGTGTTTTGTTTAGTATTTGTGCGAAATTTCAAGTCATTTGACCCAGGAAATCTCTCTGATCGCAGTGATTGAAGTTTCTAGACTAATTGGTAGAGGCCAAAACTGAAAATTTCCCATAACTTTTTTCTAGGAAGAGATATCAACAAACGCTAACTTGCATCTGAACAAGCGTGTTTTGTTTAGTATTTGTGCGAAATTTCAAGTCATTTGACCCAGGAATCTCTCTGATCGCAGTGATTGAATTTTCTGAGTTAGCGTGACTAGAGGCCAAAACTGAAAATTTCCCATAACTTTTTTCTAAAAGAGATATCAACAAACGCTAACTTGCATCTGAACAAGCGTGTTTGTTTAGTATTTGGGCGAAATTTCAAGTCATTTGACCCAGGAATCTCTCTGATCGCAGTGATTGAATTTTCTGAGTTAGCGTGACTAGAGGCCAAAACTGAAAATTTCCCATAACTTTTTTTCTAAAAGAGATATCAACAAACGCTAATTTGCATCTGAACAAGCGTGTTTTGTTTAGTATTTGTGCGAAATTTCAAGTCATTTGACCCAGGAATCTCTCTGATCGCAGTGATTGAAGTTTCATGAGTTAGCGTGACTAGAGGCCAAAACTGAAAATTTCCCATAACTTTTTTTCTAAAGAGATATCAACAACGCTAACTTGCATCTGAACAAGCGTGTTTTGCTTTAGTATTTGTGCGAAATTTCAAGTCATTTGACCCAGGAATCTCTCTGATCGCAGTGATTGAATTTTCTGAGTTAGCGTGACTAGAGGCCAAAACTGAAAATTTCCCATAACTTTTTTTCTAAAAGAGATATCAACAAACGCTAACTTGCATCTGAACAAGCGTGTTTTGTTTAGTATTTGTGCGAAATTTCAAGTCATTTGACCCAGGAATCTCTCTGATCGCAGTGATTGAATTTTCTGAGTTAGCGTGACTAGAGGCCAAAACTGAAAATTTCCCATAACTTTTTTTCTAGAAGAGATATCAACAAACGCTAACTTGCATCTGAACAAGCGTGTTTTGTTTAGTATTTGTGCGAAATTTCAAGTCATTTGACCCAGGAATCTCTCTGATCGCAGTGATTGAATTTTCTGAGTTAGCGTGACTAGAGGCCAAAACTGAAAATTTCCCATAACTTTTTTCTAAAAGAGATATCAACAAACGCTAACTTGCATCTGAACAAGCGTGTTTTGTTTAGTATTTGTGCGAAATTTCAAGTCATTTGACCCAGGAATCTCTCTGATCGCAGTGATTGAAGTTTCAGACTAATTGGTAGAGGCCAAAACCGGGCAATTTCCATAACTTTTTTTTCTAGAAGAGATATCAACAAACGCTAACTTGCATCTGAACAAGCGTGTTTTGTTTAGTATTTGTGCGAAATTTCAAGTCATTTGACCCAGGAATCTCTCTGATCGCAGTGATTGAATTTTCTGAGTTAGCGTGACTAGAGGCCAAAACTGAAAATTTCCCATAACTTTTTTTCTAAAAGAGATATCAACAAACGCTAACTTGCATCTGAACAAGCGTGTTTTGTTTAGTATTTGTGCGAAATTTCAAGTCATTTGACCCAGGAATCTCTCTGATCGCAGTGATTGAATTTTCTGAGTTAGCGTGACTAGAGGCCAAAACTGAAAATTTCCCATAACTTTTTTCTAAAAGAGATATCAACAAACGCTAACTTGCATCTGAACAAGCGTGTTTTGTTTAGTATTTGTGCGAAATTTCAAGTCATTTGACCCAGGAATCTCTCTGATCGCAGTGATTGAATTTTCTGAGTTAGCGTGACTAGAGGCCAAAACTGAAAATTTCCCATAACTTTTTTTCTAAAAGAGATATCAACAAACGCTAACTTGCATCTGAACAAGCGTGTTTTGTTTAGTATTTGTGCGAAATTTCAAGTCATTTGACCCAGGAATCTCTCTGATCGCAGTGATTGAATTTTCTGAGTTAGCGTGACTAGAGGCCAAAACTGAAAATTTCCCATAACTTTTTTTCTAAAAGAGATATCAACAAACGCTAACTTGCATCTGAACAAGCGTGTTTTGTTTAGTATTTGTGCGAAATTTCAAGTCATTTGACCCAGGAATCTCTCTGATCGCAGTGATTGAAGTTTCTGAGTTAGCGTGGACTAGAGGCCAAAACTGAAAATTTCCCATAACTTTTTTCTAAAAGAGATATCAACAAACGCTAACTTGCATCTGAACAAGCGTGTTTTGTTTAGTATTTGTGCGAAATTTCAAGTCATTTGACCCAGGAATCTCTCTGATCGCAGTGATTGAAGTTTCTGAGCTAATTGGTAGAGGCCAAAACCTGAAATTTCCCATAACTTTTTTTCTAGAAGAGATATCAACAAACGCTAACTTGCATCTGAACAAGCGTGTTTTGTTTAGTATTTGTGCGAAATTTCAAGTCATTTGACCCAGGAATCTCTCTGATCGCAGTGATTGAAGTTTCAGACTAATTGGTAGAGGCCAAAACTGAAAATTTCCCATAACTTTTTTTCTAGAAGAGATATCAACAAACGCTAACTTGCATCTGAACAAGCGTGTTTTGTTTAGTATTTGTGCGAAATTTCAAGTCATTTGACCCAGGAATCTCTCTGATCGCAGTGATTGAAGTTTCAGACTAATTGGTAGAGGCCAAAACTGAAAATTTCCCATAACTTTTTTTCTAGAAGAGATATCAACAAACGCTAACTTGCATCTGAACAAGCGTGTTTTGTTTAGTATTTGTGCGAAATTTCAAGTCATTTGACCCAGGAATCTCTCTGATCGCAGTGATTGAAGTTTCAGACTAATTGGTAGAGGCCAAAACTGAAAATTTCCCATAACTTTTTTTCTAGAAGAGATATCAACAAACGCTAACTTGCATCTGAACAAGCGTGTTTTGTTTAGTATTTGTGCGAAATTTCAAGTCATTTGACCCAGGAATCTCTCTGATCGCAGTGATTGAAGTTTCAGACTAATTGGTAGAGGCCAAAACTGAAAATTTCCCATAACTTTTTTTCTAGAAGAGATATCAACAAACGCTAACTTGCATCTGAACAAGCGTGTTTTGTTTAGTATTTGTGCGAAATTTCAAGTCATTTGACCCAGGAATCTCTCTGATCGCAGTGATTGAAGTTTCTGAGTTAGCGTGACTAGAGGCCAAAACTGAAAATTTCCCATAACTTTTTTTCTAAAAGAGATATCAACAAACGCTAACTTGCATCTGAACAAGCGTGTTTTGTTTAGTATTTGTGCGAAATTTCAAGTCATTTGACCCAGGAATCTCTCTGATCGCAGTGATTGAAGTTTCAGACTAATTGGTAGAGGCCAAAACTGAAAATTTCCCATAACTTTTTTTCTAGGAGAGATATCAACAAACGCTAACTTGCATCTGAACAAGCGTGTTTTGTTTAGTATTTGTGCGAAATTTCAAGTCATTTGACCCAGGAATCTCTCTGATCGCAGTGATTGAAGTTTCAGACTAATTGGTAGAGGCCAAAACTGAAAATTTCCCATAACTTTTTTTCTAGAAGAGATATCAACAAACGCTAACTTGCATCTGAACAAGCGTGTTTTGTTTAGTATTTGTGCGAAATTTCAAGTCATTTGACCCAGGAATCTCTCTGATCGCAGTGATTGAAGTTTCAGACTAATTGGTAGAGGCCAAAACTGAAATTTCCCATAACTTTTTTTCTAGAAGAGATATCAACAAACGCTAACTTGCATCTGAACAAGCGTGTTTTGTTTAGTATTTGTGCGAAATTTCAAGTCATTTGACCCAGGAATCTCTCTGATCGCAGTGATTGAAGTTTCAGACTAATTGGTAGAGGCCAAAACTGGAAATTTCCCATAACTTTTTTTCTAGAAGAGATATCAACAAACGCTAACTTGCATCTGAACAAGCGTGTTTTGTTTAGTATTTGTGCGAAATTTCAAGTCATTTGACCCAGGAATCTCTCTGATCGCAGTGATTGAAGTTTCAGACTAATTGGTAGAGGCCAAAACCGGGCATTTTCCCATAACTTTTTTTCTAGAAGAGATATCAACAAACGCTAACTTGCATCTGAACAAGCGTGTTTTGTTTAGTATTTGTGCGAAATTTCAAGTCATTTGACCCAGGAATCTCTCTGATCGCAGTGATTGAAGTTTCAGACTAATTGGTCTAGAGGCCAAAACTGAAAATTTCCCATAACTTTTTTTCTAGAAGAGATATCAACAAACGCTAACTTGCATCTGAACAAGCGTGTTTTGTTTAGTATTTGTGCGAAATTTCAAGTCATTTGACCCAGGAATCTCTCTGATCGCAGTGATTGAAGTTTCAGACTAATTGGTAGAGGCCAAAACTGAAAATTTCCCATAACTTTTTTCTAGAAGAGATATCAACAAACGCTAACTTGCATCTGAACAAGCGTGTTTTGTTTAGTATTTGTGCGAAATTTCAAGTCATTTGACCCAGGAATCTCTCTGATCGCAGTGATTGAAGTTTCAGACTAAGTGATAGAGGCCAAAACCTGAAAATTTCCCATAACTTTTTTTCTAGAAGAGATATCAACAAACGCTAACTTGCATCTGAACAAGCGTGTTTTGTTTAGTATTTGTGCGAAATTTCAAGTCATTTGACCCAGGAATCTCTCTGATCGCAGTGATTGAAGTTTCAGACTAATTGGTAGAGGCCAAAACTGAAAATTTCCCATAACTTTTTTTCTAGAAGAGATATCAACAAACGCTAACTTGCATCTGAACAAGCGTGTTTTGTTTAGTATTTGTGCGAAATTTCAAGTCATTTGACCCAGGAATCTCTCTGATCGCAGTGATTGAAGTTTCAGACTAATTGGTAGAGGCCAAAACTGAAAATTTCCATAACTTTTTTTCTAGAAGAGATATCAACAAACGCTAACTTGCATCTGAACAAGCGTGTTTTGTTTAGTATTTGTGCGAAATTTCAAGTCATTTGACCCAGGAATCTCTCTGATCGCAGTGATTGAAGTTTCAGACTAATTGGTAGAGGCCAAAACTGAAAATTTCCCATAACTTTTTTTCTAGAAGAGATATCAACAAACGCTAACTTGCATCTGAACAAGCGTGTTTTGTTTAGTATTTGTGCGAAATTTCAAGTCATTTGACCCAGGAATCTCTCTGATCGCAGTGATTGAAGTTTCAGACTAATTGGTAGAGGCCAAAACTGAAAATTTCCCATAACTTTTTTTCTAGAAGAGATATCAACAAACGCTAACTTGCATCTGAACAAGCGTGTTTTGTTTAGTATTTGTGCGAAATTTCAAGTCATTTGACCCAGGAATCTCTCTGATCGCAGTGATTGAAGTTTCAGACTAATTGGTAGAGGCCAAAACCTGCAATTTCCCATAACTTTTTTTCTAGAAGAGATATCAACAAACGCTAACTTGCATCTGAACAAGCGTGTTTTGTTTAGTATTTGTGCGAAATTTCAAGTCATTTGACCCAGGAATCTCTCTGATCGCAGTGATTGAAGTTTCAGACTAATTGGTAGAGGCCAAAACTGAAAATTTCCCATAACTTTTTTTCTAGAGAGATATCAACAAACGCTAACTTGCATCTGAACAAGCGTGTTTTGTTTAGTATTTGTGCGAAATTTCAAGTCATTTGACCCAGGAATCTCTCTGATCGCAGTGATTGAAGTTTCAGACTAATTGGTAGAGGCCAAAACTGGAAATTTTCCATAACTTTTTTTCTAGAAGAGATATCAACAAACGCTAACTTGCATCTGAACAAGCGTGTTTTGTTTAGTATTTGTGCGAAATTTCAAGTCATTTGACCCAGGAATCTCTCTGATCGCAGTGATTGAAGTTTCAGACTAATTGGTAGAGGCCAAAACTGAAATTTCCCATAACTTTTTTTCTAGAAGAGATATCAACAAACGCTAACTTGCATCTGAACAAGCGTGTTTTGTTTAGTATTTGTGCGAAATTTCAAGTCATTTGACCCAGGAATCTCTCTGATCGCAGTGATTGAAGTTTCAGACTAATTGGTAGAGGCCAAAACCTGGCAATTTCCATAACTTTTTTTCTAGAAGAGATATCAACAAACGCTAACTTGCATCTGAACAAGCGTGTTTTGTTTAGTATTTGTGCGAAATTTCAAGTCATTTGACCCAGGAATCTCTCTGATGGCAGTGATTGAAGTTTCAGACTAATTGGTAGAGGCCAAAACTGAAAATTTCCCATAACTTTTTTTCTAGAAGAGATATCAACAACGCTAACTTGCATCTGAACAAGCGTGTTTTGTTTAGTATTTGTGCGAAATTTCAAGTCATTTGACCCAGGAATCTCTCTGATCGCAGTGATTGAAGTTTCAGACTAATTGGTAGAGGCCAAAACTGAAAATTTCCCATAACTTTTTTTCTAGAAGAGATATCAACAAACGCTAACTTGCATCTGAACAAGCGTGTTTTGTTTAGTATTTGTGCGAAATTTCAAGTCATTTGACCCAGGAATCTCTCTGATCGCAGTGATTGAAGTTTCAGACTAATTGGTAGAGGCCAAAACTGAAAATTTCCCATAACTTTTTTTCTAGAAGAGATATCAACAAACGCTAACTTGCATCTGAACAAGCGTGTTTTGTTTAGTATTTGTGCGAAATTTCAAGTCATTTGACCCAGGAATCTCTCTGATCGCAGTGATTGAAGTTTCAGACTAATTGGTAGAGGCCAAAACTGAAAATTTCCCATAACTTTTTTTCTAGAAGAGATATCAACAAACGCTAACTTGCATCTGAACAAGCGTGTTTTGTTTAGTATTTGTGCGAAATTTCAAGTCATTTGACCCAGGAATCTCTCTGATCGCAGTGATTGAAGTTTCAGACTAATTGGTAGAGGCCAAAACTGAAATTTCCCATAACTTTTTTTCTAGAAGAGATATCAACAAACGCTAACTTGCATCTGAACAAGCGTGTTTTGTTTAGTATTTGTGCGAAATTTCAAGTCATTTGACCCAGGAATCTCTCTGATCGCAGTGATTGAAGTTTCAGACTAATTGGTAGAGGCCAAAACTGAAATTTCCCATAACTTTTTTTTCTAGAAGAGATATCAACAAACGCTAACTTGCATCTGAACAAGCGTGTTTTGTTTAGTATTTGTGCGAAATTTCAAGTCATTTGACCCAGGAATCTCTCTGATCGCAGTGATTGAAGTTTCAGACTAATTGGTAGAGGCCAAAACCTGGCATTTTCCATAACTTTTTTTCTAGAAGAGATATCAACAAACGCTAACTTGCATCTGAACAAGCGTGTTTTGTTTAGTATTTGTGCGAAATTTCAAGTCATTTGACCCAGGAATCTCTCTGATCGCAGTGATTGAAGTTTCAGACTAATTGGTAGAGGCCAAAACTGAAAATTTCCCATAACTTTTTTTCTAGAAGAGATATCAACAAACGCTAACTTGCATCTGAACAAGCGTGTTTTGTTTAGTATTTGTGCGAAATTTCAAGTCATTTGACCCAGGAATCTCTCTGATCGCAGTGATTGAAGTTTCAGACTAATTGGTAGAGGCCAAAACTGAAATTTTCCCATAACTTTTTTTCTAGAAGAGATATCAACAAACGCTAACTTGCATCTGAACAAGCGTGTTTTGTTTAGTATTTGTGCGAAATTTCAAGTCATTTGACCCAGGAATCTCTCTGATCGCAGTGATTGAAGTTTCAGACTAATTGGTAGAGGCCAAAACTGGAAATTTTCCCATAACTTTTTTTCTAGAAGAGATATCAACAAACGCTAACTTGCATCTGAACAAGCGTGTTTTGTTTAGTATTTGTGCGAAATTTCAAGTCATTTGACCCAGGAATCTCTCTGATCGCAGTGATTGAAGTTTCAGACTAATTGGTAGAGGCCAAAACTGAAAATTTCCCATAACTTTTTTTCTAGAAGAGATATCAACAAACGCTAACTTGCATCTGAACAAGCGTGTTTTGTTTAGTATTTGTGCGAAATTTCAAGTCATTTGACCCAGGAATCTCTCTGATCGCAGTGATTGAAGTTTTCAGACTAATTGGTAGAGGCCCAAAACTGAAAATTTCCCATAACTTTTTTTCTAGAAGAGATATCAACAAACGCTAACTTGCATCTGAACAAGCGTGTTTTGTTTAGTATTTGTGCGAAATTTCAAGTCATTTGACCCAGGAATCTCTCTGATCGCAGTGATTGAAGTTTCAGACTAATTGGTAGAGGCCAAAACTGAAAATTTCCCATAACTTTTTTTCTAGAAGAGATATCAACAAACGCTAACTTGCATCTGAACAAGCGTGTTTTGTTTAGTATTTGTGCGAAATTTCAAGTCATTTGACCCAGGAATCTCTCTGATCGCAGTGATTGAAGTTTCAGACTAATTGGTAGAGGCCAAAACTGAAAATTTCCCATAACTTTTTTTCTAGAAGAGATATCAACAAACGCTAACTTGCATCTGAACAAGCGTGTTTTGTTTAGTATTTGTGCGAAATTTCAAGTCATTTGACCCAGGAATCTCTCTGATCGCAGTGATTGAAGTTTCAGACTAATTGGTAGAGGCCAAAACTGAAAATTTCCCATAACTTTTTTTCTAGAAGAGATATCAACAACGCTAACTTGCATCTGAACAAGCGTGTTTGTTTAGTATTTGTGCGAAATTTCAAGTCATTTGACCCAGGAATCTCTCTGATCGCAGTGATTGAAGTTTTCAGACTAATTGGTAGAGGCCAAAACTGAAAATTTTCCCATAACTTTTTTTCTAGAAGAGATATCAACAAACGCTAACTTGCATCTGAACAAGCGTGTTTGTTTAGTATTTGTGCGAAATTTCAAGTCATTTGACCCAGGAATCTCTCTGATCGCAGTGATTGAAGTTTCAGACTAATTGGTAGAGGCCAACAACTGAAATTTCCCATA
The DNA here is from genome assembly GCF_010183535.1 of Caenorhabditis remanei. Taxonomy (NCBI): domain Eukaryota; kingdom Metazoa; phylum Nematoda; class Chromadorea; order Rhabditida; family Rhabditidae; genus Caenorhabditis; species Caenorhabditis remanei. The sequence goes on from NW_026526114.1 coordinate 9,516, forward strand.
ACTTTTTTCTAGAAGAGATATCAACAAACGCTAACTTGCATCTGAACAAGCGTGTTTTGTTTAGTATTTGTGCGAAATTTCAAGTCATTTGACCCAGGAATCTCTCTGATCGCAGTGATTGAAGTTTCAGACTAATTGGTAGAGGCCAAAACTGAAATTTCCCATAACTTTTTTTTCTAGAAGAGATATCAACAAACGCTAACTTGCATCTGAACAAGCGTGTTTTGTTTAGTATTTGTGCGAAATTTCAAGTCATTTGACCCAGGAATCTCTCTGATCGCAGTGATTGAAGTTTCAGCTAATTGGGTAGAGGCCAAAACTGAAAATTTCCATAACTTTTTTTCTAGAAGAGATATCAACAAACGCTAACTTGCATCTGAACAAGCGTGTTTGTTTAGTATTTGTGCGAATTTCAAGTCATTTGACCCAGGAATCTCTCTGATGGCAGTGATTGAAGTTTCAGATAATGGTAGAGGCCAAAACTGAAATTTCCCATAACTTTTTTTTCTAGAAGAGATATCAACAACGCTAACTTGCATCTGAACAAGCGTGTTTTGTTTAGTATTTGTGCGAAATTTCAAGTCATTTGACCAGGAATCTCTCTGATCGCAGTGATTGAAGTTTCTAGACTAATTGCGGACTAGAGGCCAAACTGAAATTTCCCATAACTTTTTTCTAAGAGATATCAACAAACGCTAACTTGCATCTGAACAGGTGTTTTGTTTAGTATTTGTGCGAATTTCAAGTCATTTGACCCAGAATCTCTCTGATCGCAGTGATTGAAGTTTCAACTAATTGGTAGAGGCCAAACTGATTTTCCATAATTTTTTTCTAGAAGAGATATCAACAAACGCTAACTTGCATCTGAACAAGCGTGTTTTGTTTAGTATTTGTGCGAAATTTTCAAGTCATTTGACCCAGGAATCTCTCTGATCGCAGTGATTGAAGTTTCAGACTAATTGGTAGAGCCAAAACTGAAAATTTCCCATAACTTTTTTTCTAGAGAATATCAACAAACGCTAACTTGCATCTGAACA
>NW_026526115.1:0-23304 GCF_010183535.1 Caenorhabditis remanei
TACTCGAAAATGTCTGTCGGACATTTCTGAATACATTTTTTGAAGTACTCGAAAATGTCTGTCGGACATTTTCTGAATACATTTTTGAAGTACTCGAAAATGTCTGTCGGACATTTTCTGAATACATTTTTTGAAGTACTCGAAAATGTCTGTCGGACATTTTCTGAATACATTTTTTGAAGTACTCGAAAATGTCTGTCGGACATTTTCTGAATACATTTTTGAAGTATTCGAAAATGTCTGTCGGACATTTTCTGAATACATTTTTTGAAGTACTCGAAAATGTCTGTCGGACATTTTCTGAATACATTTTTTGAAGTACTCGAAAATGTCTGTCGGACATTTTCTGAATACATTTTTGAAGTACTCGAAAATGTCTGTCGGACATTTTCTGAATACATTTTTTGAAGTACTCGAAAATGTCTGTCGGACATTTTCTGAATACATTTTTTGAAGTACTCGAAAATGTCTGTCGGACATTTTCTGAATACATTTTTTGAAGTACTCGAAAATGTCTGTCGGACATTTTCTGAATACATTTTTTGAAGTACTCGAAAATGTCTGTCGGACATTTTCTGAATACATTTTTAAGTATCGAAAATGTCTGTCGGACATTTTCTGAATACATTTTTTGAAGTATCGAAAATGTCTGTCGGACATTTTCTGAATACATTTTTTGAAGTACTCGAAAATGTCTGTCGGACATTTTCTGAATACATTTTTGAAGTACTCGAAAATGTCTGTCGGACATTTTCTGAATACATTTTTTGAAGTACTCGAAAATGTCTGTCGGACATTTTCTGAATACATTTTTGAAGTACTCGAAAATGTCTGTCGGACATTTTCTGAATACATTTTTGAAGTACTCGAAAATGTCTGTCGGACATTTTCTGAATACATTTTTGAAGTACTCGAAAATGTCTGTCGGACATTTTCTGAATACATTTTTTGAAGTACTCGAAAATGTCTGTCGGACATTTTCTGAATACATTTTTTGAAGTACTCGAAAATGTCTGTCGGACATTTTCTGAATACATTTTTGAAGTACTCGAAAATGTCTGTCGGACATTTTCTGAATACATTTTTAAGTACTCGAAAATGTCTGTCGGACATTTTCTGAATACATGTTCCGAAGTATCGAAAATGTCTGTCGGACATTTTCTGAATACATTTTTTGAAGTACTCGAAAATGTCTGTCGGACATTTTCTGAATACATTTTTGAAGTACTCGAAAATGTCTGTCGGACATTTTCTGAATACATTTTTTGAAGTACTCGAAAATGTCTGTCGGACATTTTCTGAATACATTTTTGAAGTACTCGAAAATGTCTGTCGGACATTTTCTGAATACATTTTTTGAAGTACTCGAAAATGTCTGTCGGACATTTTCTGAATACATTTTTTGAAGTACTCGAAAATGTCTGTCGGACATTTTCTGAATACATTTTTTGAAGTACTCGAAAATGTCTGTCGGACATTTTCTGAATACATTTTTTGAAGTACTCGAAAATGTCTGTCGGACATTTTCTGAATACATTTTTTGAAGTACTCGAAAATGTCTGTCGGACATTTTCTGAATACATTTTTTGAAGTATCGAAAATGTCTGTCGGACATTTTCTGAATACATTTTTGAAGTACTCGAAAATGTCTGTCGGACATTTTCTGAATACATTTTTTGAAGTACTCGAAAATGTCTGTCGGACATTTTCTGAATACATTTTTTGAAGTACTCGAAAATGTCTGTCGGACATTTTCTGAATACATTTTTTGAAGTATTCGAAAATGTCTGTCGGACATTTTCTGAATACATTTTTTGAAGTACTCAAAATGTCTGTCGGACATTTTCTGAATACATTTTTTGAAGTACTCGAAAATGTCTGTCGGACATTTTCTGAATACATTTTTGAAGTATTCGAAAATGTCTGTCGGACATTTTCTGAATACATTTTTTGAAGTACTCAAAATGTCTGTCGGACATTTTCTGAATACATTTTTTGAAGTACTCGAAAATGTCTGTCGGACATTTTCTGAATACATTTTTTGAAGTACTCGAAAATGTCTGTCGGACATTTTCTGAATACATTTTTTGAAGTACTCGAAAATGTCTGTCGGACATTTTCTGAATACATTTTTTGAAGTACTCGAAAATGTCTGTCGGACATTTTCTGAATACATTTTTTGAAGTACTCGAAAATGTCTGTCGGACATTTTCTGAATACATTTTTTGAAGTACTCGAAAATGTCTGTCGGACATTTTCTGAATACATTTTTGAAGTACTCGAAAATGTCTGTCGGACATTTTCTGAATACATTTTTTGAAGTACTCGAAAATGTCTGTCGGACATTTTCTGAATACATTTTTTGAAGTACTCGAAAATGTCTGTCGGACATTTTCTGAATACATTTTTTGAAGTATTCGAAAATGTCTGTCGGACATTTTCTGAATACATTTTTTGAAGTACTCGAAAATGTCTGTCGGACATTTTCTGAATACATTTTTTGAAGTACTCGAAAATGTCTGTCGGACATTTTCTGAATACATTTTTTGAAGTACTCAAAAATGTCTGTCGGACATTTTCTGAATACATTTTTTGAAGTACTCGAAAATGTCTGTCGGACATTTTCTGAATACATTTTTTGAAGTATCGAAAATGTCTGTCGCGGACATTTTCTGAATACATTTTTTGAAGTACTCGAAAATGTCTGTCGGACATTTTCTGAATACATTTTTTGAAGTACTCGAAAATGTCTGTCGGACATTTTCTGAATACATTTTTTGAAGTATTCGAAAATGTCTGTCGGACATTTTCTGAATACATTTTTTGAAGTACTCGAAAATGTCTGTCGGACATTTTCTGAATACATTTTTGAAGTATTCGAAAATGTCTGTCGGACATTTTCTGAATACATTTTTTGAAGTACTCGAAAATGTCTGTCGGACATTTTCTGAATACATTTTTTGAAGTACTCGAAAATGTCTGTCGGACATTTTCTGAATACATTTTTTGAAGTACTCGAAAATGTCTGTCGGACATTTTCTGAATACATTTTTTGAAGTACTCGAAAATGTCTGTCGGACATTTTCTGAATACATTTTTGAAGTACTCGAAAATGTCTGTCGGACATTTTCTGAATACATTTTTGAAGTACTCGAAAATGTCTGTCGGACATTTTAATTTAATTTATTGACTGCTGGGATATAAATCATTAAAATATACAGGAGACCGGATCAAGCCCCTCACGAGGCTAAAGACCTGGTAGGAGGGGAAATACGTGGAAAGCAAGATAATTAAGTCAGGAAGTATGGGGGAAAAAAATGGGGGAACGAGAATCAATTGATATGAGGAGAGAAGATATGAATGAAATAAGCGAGAAGGGGAGAGGGTAAAGAGCGAATTCACAGGGGGAGATCATAGTCTAATAATTGAATGATTGAGAAGGGAGACAAATTCACCGGGAGAAAGGAACTTATGGTATTACATGTGACAGAATTCCATAGGGGGATTGAATTAGAGAAAAATCCTTAATATCAGGCCTAACACAAATTAAAGTCATGGGTCGTCTAGCCGAATTGGACAGTCTGACATACGACTGGATATTTGGTAAGTACGCTGCGCCGCATATAAATTTATAAAGTAAGATTAATTGAGATTTAAGTCTGCGATGGCGGACTGAGTAAATGTCGAGAATTTCGAGACGGTCGAGATATGAAGAATAAGGGATGTTGCATCGTTGTAAAACTTTTCTAGTGAATAATCTGAGTGGTTTTTCCAGTTTTTGAGACAGAACGCTAGAAGGTGAAGGAGAGTAAACAACAGAGCAATATTCAAGCAAGGGAAGAACATAGGTGTTGAAAAGATGTCTGTAGAGTGATAGAGATCTAGACTTGAAGGCTTTCAGCAGTTGATTACAGCGGAGTAAAGCTAGCGAGGATAATTTGGAAATGTGAAGGTCGAATTTGAGATTAGAGTCGGTTAATAGACCCAAATCCCGTACTACTGTAGATTCGGAGATGGGGATGGAGTCTACATGAAATGGGTGACGAGAGTTTTCGGGACCTAGCCTAAGAAGAGAGGTTTTAGTGTGAGCTAACGGCAAAGCGTTGGCGGAGGCCCATTTGGGATACTAGGTTTATACCGTGTTGGAGGAGAACTGGGTCATGGGAATACAATTTGATATCATCAGCAAAGCGGCAAAATGAATGTTTTGGTGGGAGTTTCAGGAGTAGGTCGTTTATGTAGATTAAGAATAATAGGGGACCTGATACAGTTCCTTGCGGAACACCCGAGGGAATAGGAGAAATTTTATTGTCTAGGGATCCGTTAACCATTACTGAGAAGGTGCGTTCTTTGAGGAAAGCTTCGAACCAGGAGATGTGAGGGTTTGACAGACCAAAGTTTGCAAGTTTTTTGAGCAAAATAATGTGATCTACCTTATCAAATGCTTTCTTGAAGTCAAGAAGACAACGTCTAGAGAATGATGAGTTTTCAGGATTCTTCTATAGTTTGCGGTAGAGTAGACCAGGGAACTAGGGCAGGAACGGCGGGCAAGAAATCCGTGCTGGTGGATGGAGAATCTGTGGACCTAGGTCCGTTCTAATTTGACGGCAAAGTATTCTTTCAAAAATGCGGAGGCGAATGGATCGGTGAGCGTGATGGGACGATAGTTTTGCGGGGATGAGGGTTCCCTTTTTTGAAAACTGGGATAATAGTCCCATGTTTCCAAGCGCTGGGGACAACAGAGGACTCGAGGGATTCAGAATAAATGATGGAGAGAGGTAGGGCAAGGCTGGTGGCGCAGTTTTTGATTATGAAATAATTGGCTAGGTGAAGGGAGAACCCACATTTTGGGGGAATTTTGGAGATGACTTGCTCGATTACCCAAGGGGAAAAAGTGTCTCTGGAAGACTGAGGGTGGGCGGGAGAAGAGGGGTTATCGAAAATGTCTGTCGGACATTTTCTGAATACATTTTTTGAAGTACTCGAAAATGTCTGTCGGACATTTTCTGAATACATTTTTGAAGTACTCGAAAATGTCTGTCGGACATTTTCTGAATACATTTTTTGAAGTACTCGAAAATGTATGTCGGACATTTTCTGAATACATTTTTTGAAGTACTCGAAAATGTCAGTCGGACATTTTCTGAATACATTTTTTGAAGTACTCGAAAATGTCTGTCGGACATTTTCTGAATACATTTTAGTAGTATACAGATGCAGTTAGGCGCATAAATAAAGCACAGGGGGCGGGGCTAGCAAGCTCCGCCCCTGTGCTTTATTTATGCGCCTAACTGCATCTGTGAGAATACTTAATCATCCAATCATATCAGAATGTGATTAACTGATAAAATTAAAACTTACTGATAAGAGTGATAAGAGTGATTATACACGAATGAAAATACCTTGGGATCAGAGTATGGTGGGTTAAATGATAAAATGATAAGGGTGATTACTGATAAGGTGATTATAAAGTAATTATAAAGTAAGATTAATTGAGATTTAAGTCTGCGATGGCGGACTGAGTAAATGTCGAGAATTTCGAGACGGTCGAGATATGAAGAATAAGGGATGTTGCATCGTTGTAAAACTTTTCTAGTGAATAATCTGAGTGGTTTTTCCAGTTTTTGAGACAGAACGCTAGAAGGTGAAGGAGAGTAAACAACAGAGCAATATTCAAGCAAGGGTCCGACAGACATTTTCGAGTACTTCAAAAATGTATTCAGAAAATGTCCGACAGACATTTTCGAATACTTCAAAAAATGAATTCAGAAAATGTCCGACAGACATTTTCGAATACTTCAAAAAATGTATTCAGAAAATGTCCGACAGACATTTTCGAATACTTCAAAAAATGAATTCAGAAAATGTCCGACAGACATTTTCGAATACTTCAAAAATGTATTCAGAAAATGTCCGACAGACATTTTCGAATACTTCAAAAAATGTATTCAGAAAATGTCCGACAGACATTTTCGAATACTTCAAAAAATGAATTCAGAAAATGTCCGACAGACATTTTCGAATACTTCAAAAATGTATCAGAAAATGTCCGACAGACATTTTCGAATACTTCGGAACATGTATTCAGAAAATGTCCGACAGACATTTTCGAGTACTTCGGAACATGTATTCAGAAAATGTCCGACAGACATTTTCGAGTACTTCGGAACATGTATTCAGAAAATGTCCGACAGACATTTTCGAGTACTTCGGAACATGTTCAGAAAATGTCCGACAGACATTTTCGAGTACTTCGGAACATGTATTCAGAAAATGTCCGACAGACATTTTCGAGTACTTCGGAACATGTATTCAGAAAATGTCCGACAGACATTTTCGAATACTTCGGAACATGTATTCAGAAAATGTCCGACAGACATTTTCGAGTACTTCGGAACATGTATTCAGAAAATGTCCGACAGACATTTTCGAATACTTCGGAACATGTATTCAGAAAATGTCCGACAGACATTTTCGAGTACTCGGAACATGTATTCAGAAAATGTCCGACAGACATTTTCGAGTACTTCGGAACATGTATTCAGAAAATGTCCGACAGACATTTTCGAATACTTCGGAACATGTATTCAGAAAATGTCCGACAGACATTTTCGAGTACTTCGGAACATGTATTCAGAAAATGTCCGACAGACATTTTCGAGTACTTCAAAAAAATGTATTCAGAAAATGTCCGACAGACATTTTCGAGTACTTCAAAAAATGTATTCAGAAAATGTCCGACAGACATTTTCGAATACTTCGGAACATGTATTCAGAAAATGTCCGACAGACATTTTCGAGTACTTCGGAACATGTATTCAGAAAATGTCCGACAGACATTTTCGAATACTTCGGAACATGTATTCAGAAAATGTCCGACAGACATTTTCGAGTACTTCAAAAATGTATTCAGAAAATGTCCGACAGACATTTTCGAATACTTCGGAACATGTATTCAGAAAATGTCCGACAGACATTTTCGAGTACTTCGGAACATGTATTCAGAAAATGTCCGACAGACATTTTCGAATACTTCGGAACATGTATTCAGAAAATGTCCGACAGACATTTTCGAGTACTTCGGAACATGTATTCAGAAAATGTCCGACAGACATTTTCGAATACTTCGGAACATGTATTCAGAAAATGTCCGACAGACATTGTCGAGTACTTCGGAACATGTATTCAGAAAATGTCCGACAGACATTTTCGAATACTTCGGAACATGTATTCAGAAAATGTCCGACAGACATTTTCGAATACTTCGGAACATGTATTCAGAAAATGTCCGACAGACATTTTCGAGTACTTCGGAACATGTATTCAGAAAATGTCCGACAGACATTTTCGAATACTTCGGAACATGTATTCAGAAAATGTCCGACAGACATTTTCGAATACTTCGGAACATGTATTCAGAAAATGTCCGACAGACATTTTCGAGTACTTCGGAACATGTATTCAGAAAATGTCCGACAGACATTTTCGAATACTTCGGAACATGTATTCAGAAAATGTCCGACAGACATTTTCGAGTACTTCAAAAAATGTATTCAGAAAATGTCCGACAGACATTTTCGAATACTTCGGAACATGTATTCAGAAAATGTCCGACAGACATTTTCGAGTACTTCGGAACATGTATTCAGAAAATGTCCGACAGACATTTTCGAGTACTTCGGAACATGTATTCAGAAAATGTCCGACAGACATTTTCGAGTACTTCGGAACATGTATTCAGAAAATGTCCGACAGACATTTTCGAATACTTCGGAACATGTATTCAGAAAATGTCCGACAGACATTTTCGAATACTTCGGAACATGTATTCAGAAAATGTCCGACAGACATTTTCGAGTACTTCGGAACATGTATTCAGAAAATGTCCGACAGACATTTTCGAATACTTCGGAAACATGTATTCAGAAAATGTCCGACAGACATTTTCGAGTACTTCAAAAAATGTATTCAGAAAATGTCCGACAGACATTTTCGAATACTTCGGAACATGTATTCAGAAAATGTCCGACAGACATTTTCGAGTACTTCGGAACATGTATTCAGAAAATGTCCGACAGACATTTTCGAGTACTTCGGAACATGTATTCAGAAAATGTCCGACAGACATTTTCGAGTACTTCAAAAAATGTATTCAGAAAATGTCCGACAGACATTTTCGAGTACTTCAAAAAATGTATTCAGAAAATGTCCGACAGAAATTTTCGAATACTTCGGAACATGTATTCAGAAAATGTCCGACAGACATTTTCGAGTACTTCAAAAAATGTATTCAGAAAATGTCCGACAGACATTTTCGAGTACTTCAAAAATGTATTCAGAAAATGTCCGACAGACATTTTCGAGTACTTCGGAACATGTATTCAGAAAATGTCCGACAGACATTTTCGAGTACTTCGGAACATGTATTCAGAAAATGTCCGACAGACATTTTCGAATACTTCGGAACATGTATTCAGAAAATGTCCGACAGACATTTTCGAGTACTTCGGAACATGTATTCAGAAAATGTCCGACAGACATTTTCGAATACTTCGGAACATGTATTCAGAAAATGTCCGACAGACATTTTCGAGTACTTCAAAAAATGTATTCAGAAAATGTCCGACAGACATTTTCGAATACTTCGGAACATGTATTCAGAAAATGTCCGACAGACATTTTCGAATACTTCGGAACATGTATTCAGAAAATGTCCGACAGACATTTTCGAGTACTTCAAAAAATGTATTCAGAAAATGTCCGACCGACATTTTCGAGTACTTCAAAAAATGTATTCAGAAAATGTCCGACAGACATTTTCGAGTACTTCAAAAAACGTATTCAGAAAATGTCCGACAGACATTTTCGAGTACTTCGGAACATGTATTCAGAAAATGTCCGACAGACATTTTCGAATACTTCAAAAAATGTATTCAGAAAATGTCCGACCGACATTTTCGAATACTTCAAAAAATGTGGTTGATAACCATTTTTAAAGAAACGAAAATGGTTATCAACCATTTTCGAGATGTAAGTGAAAATAATGAAACGAATTGTTATCAACCATTTTCGAGATTTTTTTCGAGATGGAAGTGAAAATAAAGAAACGAAAATGGTTATCAACCATTTTCAAGATGGAAGTGAAAATAAAGAAACGAAAATGGTTATCAACCATTTTCGAGATGGAATTGAAAATAAAGAAACGAAAATGGTTATCAAATGGAAAAATGGTATTCAGAAAATGTCCGACAGACATTTGTCCGACAGACATTTTCGAGTACTTCGGAACATGTTCCGAAGTACTCGAAAATGTCTGTCGGACATTGAGTATGTCTTCCATACTTCTGACTGAAACGTCTTCACAACTGTTTCGTTATCTCGGACTGTTCTGCCTGATGTAGTGGCATACTTTGCTTCTTGGACTGGAAGTTTGTATTCAGAAAATGTCCGACAGACATTTTCGAATACTTCGGAACATGTATTCAGAAAATGTCCGACAGACATTTTCGAATACTTCGGAACATGGATTTTGTCCGAGAGGACTACATCAGAATCTGAAATAAAAAAATATGACTTCTGTCCTCCTTTAAAATGATAAAATTGATCTGTAAACTTCAAAATTTTTATAAATCTCAAAATGTCCGACTCAAATTTTCGAATACTAAAAAATGTATTCAGAAAATGTCCGACAGACATTTTCGACTTCCGGTTAGTCCAAATTGATGACGACTTGAATGTCAGCTTGTATTGACATCCAGCTTCAATCGATAGCGATGAACAACAAATGAAGCTGATGACGCCACTTCTGTTGAAAACGATAAGTTGAGTTCAATCATCGAAGTATGGAGAGCGGGCTTCTTGAATCGAGTGAAGACTTCGCAAGAGTATTTGTCGACTCTTCTGTTGGTGTGGCGACATTCCACTTGATGTCCCTTGTTGGCGTCATCAGCTTCATTCGTTGTTCATCGCTATCGATTGAAGCTGGATGTCAATACAAGCTGACATTCAAGTCGTCATCAATTTGGACTAACCGGAAGTAACCACCAGCTTCGCCGAAATCACTTCGCTTGCAATACCAGCTCTTCTACGACATCACAACTGCCGATTGGTCAAGAAGTCTTCACAAACATGTCATCGCTCTACAATCAAGGGAATCGACGAAGATTTCGTGACAAACGGCATAAACTCGTTGCTTCCGCAACGCGTCTACAATACCAGCCGACGTCTACTATGTACAAGGATGTTCAGCTGGCTCAAGCGATAGGAATTTTCTATCGAACATGCGAAAAATCCCGCTGCTCTTAGTTTCGACACCCGTGCGTGCTTCGAAACGAAAGATACTCGGATTCTAGCAGGAAAGTCGTTGGAAACTATCACAAAGGAACGTTGTGAGATGCTACACACACAAAACCGAAAGAGATGGAACAATTCGATGAAGAATGCAGGAAAAGAAGAATCTTCCATTAACAATCTTCATTCTACCAGCATGAAAATGTCTGTCGGACATTTTCTGAATACATTTTTTGAAGTACTCGAAAATGTCTGTCGGACATTTTCTGAATACATGTTCCGAAGTATTCGAAAATGTCTGTCGGACATTTTCTGAATACATTTTTTGAAGTACTCGAAAATGTCTGTCGGACATTTTCTGAATACATTTTTTGAAGTACTCGAAAATGTCTGTCGGACATTTTCTGAATACATTTTTTGAAGTACTCGAAAATGTCTGTCGGACATTTTCTGAATACATTTTTTGAAGTATTCGAAAATGTCTGTCGGACATTTTCTGAATACATTTTTTGAAGTACTCGAAAATGTCTGTCGGACATTTTCTGAATACATGTTCCGAAGTATTCGAAAATGTCTGTCGGACATTTTCTGAATACATTTTTTGAAGTACTCGAAAATGTCTGTCGGACATTTTCTGAATACATTTTTTGAAGTACTCGAAAATGTCTGTCGGACATTTTCTGAATACATTTTTTGAAGTACTCGAAAATGTCTGTCGGACATTTTCTGAATACATTTTTTGAAGTACTCGAAAATGTCTGTCGGACATTTTCTGAATACATTTTTTGAAGTACTCGAAAATGTCTGTCGGACATTTTCTGAATACATTTTTTGAAGTACTCGAAAATGTCTGTCGGACATTTTCTGAATACATTTTTTGAAGTACTCGAAAATGTCTGTCGGACATTTTCTGAATACATTTTTTGAAGTACTCGAAAATGTCTGTCGGACATTTTCTGAATACATTTTTTGAAGTATTCGAAAATGTCTGTCGGACATTTTCTGAATACATTTTTTGAAGTACTCGAAAATGTCTGTCGGACATTTTCTGAATACATTTTTTGAAGTATTCGAAAATGTCTGTCGGACATTTTCTGAATACATTTTTTGAAGTATTCGAAAATGTCTGTCGGACATTTTCTGAATACATTTTTTGAAGTACTCGAAAATGTCTGTCGGACATTTTCTGAATACATTTTTTGAAGTACTCGAAAATGTCTGTCGGACATTTTAATTTAATTTATTGACTGGGATATAAATCATTAAAATATACAGGAGACCGGATCAAGCCCCTCACGAGGCTAAAGACCTGGTAGGAGGGGAAATACGTGGAAAGCAAGATAATTAAGTCAGGAAGTATGGGGGAAAAAAATGGGGGGAACGAGAATCAATTGATATGAGGAGAGAAGATATGAATGAAATAAGCGAGAAGGGGAGAGGGGGCAAGGTAAAGAGCGAATTCACAGGGGGAGATCATAGTCTAATAATTGAATGATTGAGAAGGGAGACAAATTCACCGGGAGAAAGGAACTTATGGGTATTACATGTGACAGAATTCCATAGGGGGATTGAATTAGAGAAAAAATCCTTAATATCAGGCCTAACACAAATTAAAGTCATGGGTCGTCTAGCCGAATTGGACAGTCTGACATACGACTGGATATTTGGTAAGTACGCTGCGCCGCATATAAATTTATAAAGTAAGATTAATTGAGATTTAAGTCTGCGATGGCGGACTGAGTAAATGTCGAGAATTTCGAGACGGTCGAGATATGAAGAATAAGGGATGTTGCATCGTTGTAGAACTTTTCTAGTGAATAATCTGAGTGGTTTTTCCAGTTTTTGAGACAGAACGCTAGAAGGTGAAGGAGAGTAAACAACAGAGCAATATTCAAGCAAGGGAAGAACATAGGTGTTGAAAAGATGTCTGTAGAGTGATAGAGATCTAGACTTGAAGGCTTTCAGCAGTTGATTACAGCGGAGTAAAGCTAGCGAGGATAATTTGGAAATGTGAAGGTCGAATTTGAGATTAGAGTCGGTTAATAGACCCAAATCCCGTACTACTGTAGATTCGGAGATGGGGATGGAGTCTACATGAAATGGGTGACGAGAGTTTTCGGGACCTAGCCTAAGAAGAGAGGTTTTAGTGTGAGCTAACGGCAAAGCGTTTGGCGGAGGCCCATTTGGATACTAGGTTTATACCGTGTTGGAGGAGAACTGGGTCATGGGAATACAATTTGATATCATCAGCCAAAGCGGCAAAATGAATGTTTGGTGGGAGTTTCAGGAGTAGGTCGTTTATGTAGATTAAGAATAATAGGGGACCTGATACAGTTCCTTGCGGAACACCCGAGGGAATAGGAGAAATTTTATTGTCTAGGGATCCGTTAACCATTACTGAGAAGGTGCGTTCTTTGAGGAAAGCTTCGAACCAGGAGATGTGAGGGTTTGACAGACCAAAGTTTGCAAGTTTTTTGAGCAAAATAATGTGATCTACCTTATCAAATGCTTTCTTGAAGTCAAAGAAGACAACGTCTAGAGAATGATGAGTTTTCAGGATTCTTCTATAGTTTGCGGTAGAGTAGACCAGGGAACTAGGGCAGGAACGGCGGGCAAGAAATCCGTGCTGGTGGATGGAGAATCTGTGACCTAGGTCCGTTCTAATTTGACGGCAAAGTATTCTTTCAAAAATGCGGGCGAATGGATCGGTGAGCGTGATGGGACGATAGTTTTGCGGGGATGAGGGGTTCCCTTTTTTGAAAACTGGGATAATAGTCCCATGTTTCCAAGCGCTGGGGACAACAGAGGACTCGAGGGATTCAGAATAAATGATGGAGAGAGGTAGGGCAAGGCTGGTGGCGCAGTTTTTGATTATGAAATAATTGGCTAGGTGAAGGGAGAACCCACATTTTGGGGGAATTTTGGAGATGACTTGCTCGATTACCCAAGGGGAAAAAGTGTCTCTGGAAGACTGAGGGTGGGCGGGAGAAGAGGGGTTATTGGGAACCAAGGTAGGTGGAGAGTGGGTGCTAGTGTTGTAGTTGGAGAGGAATTCGGCAGCAAATATGGATGCTTTAGAGGAATCTGAAGTAATAAGGTCTGAGCCAATGGATAGATGGGGAATTGTAGACCTACATTTGAGCCGTTTATTGATTAAAGCAAGCGCTGATCTACTGTGGACGGTGGATAATATATGTTTTTCCCGGCGGAATAATTGTTTTTTGATGTCATGCTGAATTTTCTTTATGCGAGTTTGAAATTTACGCATTAAATCGGGCGCGGGAGTGGGTGACTTAAGGGCTTTTGAGTAGGAGAAGCGAACACGCTTGAGCTGTCTGGCAAGATTGGATGGACCACGGTGTTTGGTAATCTCAAAAACGATCAGTGATAGTTTTTCATTTCTTCTGCAGGAATCTCAAAAACGATCAGTGATCGTTTTTTATTTCTTCTGCAGAATCTCAAAAACGAACAGTGATCGTTTTTCATGTCCACGTTGGAATCTCAAAAACGATCAGTGATCGTTTTTCATTTATTCTGCAGAATCTCAAAAACGATCAGTGATCGTTTTTCATTTCTCCTGCAGAATCTCAAAAACGATCAGTGATCGTTTTTCATTTCTTCTGCAGGAATCTCCTGACTTAAGGGCTTTTGAGTAGGAGAAGCGAACACGCTTGAGCTGTCTGGCAAGATTGGATGGACCACGGTGTTTGGTGGGAGGTATAGTGGGAGTGTGGGATAGAATTAAACTAGAAAGAATAGAGATGAATTTAGCGTACTTATCAGAGGGGGATGGGAGGGTACTAAAAACTATGTCCCAGTCGGTAGAGGCAAGCGCTGCGTTTAAAGCACTAAAGTTACATTTTCGGTAATTTAGGCGGTTGGAGGGTTTATGCGCTTGGAGGGTGCTGATAGTATTAACATAAGGCGGGCTGAAAACACAGTGGATAGATAGATGATCGGAATTCAGGAGAGGTGGGATTCTTTCAAGTTTGTAGATAGGAACGTCGTCAGAAGAGATGATGAGGTCCAGGATATTCGAGGATGTTGTACCGAGTCTAGTGGGAAAAGTGATGTGTTGGGTGAGCCCACGCGAATTCAAGAAGCTTTGGAACTTATGGAGAGAAGGACGGTTAAGTCCCCAGGAGATTTCGGGAAAATTGAAGTCTCCCATGAGGAGACAAGAATCAAGGGGGAGAACTACGTTGAGATGATTCATGAGAGCTTCAGATTCAGAGACATGAAGGTCTGGAGGTCTGTAGACAGTGCAGAGGGTAAAAGGAGCAAATTTGTCAGAAAAAGAGTCAGAAGGAGCAATCATGCAAGCTAGTATTTCGGATTTGTGGAGGGGGTAGTGGAAAGAATTATTGATTTCTATTGGTGATACGGTAAAGATGGTTTTGGAGAGTATGGCGACTCCACCCCCTCTAGATTTATGATGGACGGCGGGATCTCGATCAAACCTTGTGATGTTTATATCATGAGAAGAGAAAAGAGATGAAGGTACTGATTGATCAAGAAAGGTTTCAGTAAGTATTAGAAGGTGGTGTTCAGAAGATCGAAAGAAATCAATAATTAAGGAAATTTTGGAAAGGCTGGCGACGCTGCGTACGTTAGAGAGCACTATGTCGATTCGTATGTCAGACTGTTCAATGAGGCTAGCCGGAGAAGAGGAAGAAAGGTTGGAAACATCGGAAGAAGGAAGTGGTAAAAAAAAATTAGAGTGAGAAGTTAGAGGAGATGGAAATTGGCAAGAGAGTTGACAGGCGATTAGAGAAAAGGGCGAGGATTTTTGTTGAGTTTATATTCAATGTCGACCATGATGAACTTGGAGGATTTTTCTTTCAAGTTGTTGTCGTATACAAACTTGCGAGACTCGTACAATTTCTTCAGTTCCTCTCTCGTGAGATCTCTCCTAGCTCTTGGTCGGCTCTGGATAGAAGAGAGTGACGGATCCGCGTTCTTGGCTTTGAAAAATCCATTCAGAAATTTGTCTCTCTCAGAATTCGATGCGAACTGCAACTTGAGAGGCCGGCATGCAGTTTTAGACGGATGGCGGTGGGCTTGAGATGGAGAGGGCAGTCCGTGCTTAGCGCTGAATGTTGAGAAGAATTCCAAGTCACGTTTCTCTTGTTCTGGATCATCCTTCGAGTCCGGGAATCTCTCGATGACGGCGCGGGTCGCTTTGTCCAGCATTTTGGCTGCTTCTTGCGCAATGGAAAGCGTAGAAAGTTGCTTTGGCAGGTTTTTAGAAGAGATTTCGGCGTAACTAGTAGGACGGCACTCATCGCCATTCGAGGAAGAAAAAGAGAAGACGTCGTTGTTTGAGTGGCAGAAGACAGGTTCCCCAATGGCCGGGG
Organism: Caenorhabditis remanei; assembly: GCF_010183535.1. Classification (NCBI taxonomy): domain Eukaryota; kingdom Metazoa; phylum Nematoda; class Chromadorea; order Rhabditida; family Rhabditidae; genus Caenorhabditis; species Caenorhabditis remanei. The sequence continues at coordinate 15,648 of NW_026526115.1, forward strand.
GGTCCTGTGCCATGGGGCAAGCACTAGAGAGACGTTCACTTACTTTAGTGGAACAGGTTTCCATGAGGCAGGCTTGAAGTTCGTTGACTTGACGAGTCAACTTGAGAACATGGTCATAAAGAGCACGATAGTCTTCATTCCCCGTGTGTGTCCTCATTCCCCGTGTGTGTCCTCATTCCCCGTGTGTGTTCTCATTCCCCGTGTGTGTCCTCATTCCCCGTGTGTGTCCTCATTCCCCGTGTGTGTCCTCATTCCCCGTGTGTGTCCTCATTCCCCGTGTGTGTCCTCGTCTAGTGCACCCGCCCTCCCTATCCTCTGGTATTGATTTTCTTGGATCATATTCTGACCTATACTATATCTATATTCTGAACTTCTATTCTATATTCGCTGCTAAATATTTATTCCGAATTTGATCATGCTGAATGGTAGGGGACCCCGTGTCAAACGGGCTCTCACTGAAACTGACTCGAATGACGCCCCACCCAAATTTGTTGCCTACGAAGACTATCGTGCTCTTTATGACCATGTTCTCAAGTTGACTCGTCAAGTCAACGAACTTCAAGCCTGCCTCATGGAAACCTGTTCCACTAAAGTAAGTGAACGTCTCTCTAGTGCTTGCCCCATGGCACAGGACCCCCCGGCCATTGGGGAACCTGTCTTCTGCCACTCAAACAACGACGTCTTCTCTTTTTCTTCCTCGAATGGCGATGAGTGCCGTCCTACTAGTTACGCCGAAATCTCTTCTAAAAACCTGCCAAAGCAACTTTCTACGCTTTCCATTGCGCAAGAAGCAGCCAAAATGCTGGACAAAGCGACCCGCGCCGTCATCGAGAGATTCCCGGACTCGAAGGATGATCCAGAACAAGAGAAACGTGACTTGGAATTCTTCTCAACATTCAGCGCTAAGCACGGACTGCCCTCTCCATCTCAAGCCCACCGCCATCCGTCTAAAACTGCATGCCGGCCTCTCAAGTTGCAGTTCGCATCGAATTCTGAGAGAGACAAATTTCTGAATGGATTTTTCAAAGCCAAGAACGCGGATCCGTCACTCTCTTCTATCCAGAGCCGACCAAGAGCTAGGAGAGATCTCACGAGAGAGGAACTGAAGAAATTGTACGAGTCTCGCAAGTTTGTATACGACAACAACTTGAAAGAAAAATCCTCCAAGTTCATCATGGTCGACATTGAATATAAACTCAACAAAAATCCTCGCCCTTTTCTCTAATCGCCTGTCAACTCTCTTGCCAATTTCCATCTCCTCTAACTTCTCACTCTAATTTTTTTACCACTTCCTTCTTCCGATGTTTCCAACCTTTCTTCCTCTTCTCCGGCTAGCCTCATTGAACAGTCTGACATACGAATCGACATAGTGCTCTCTAACGTACGCAGCGTCGCCAGCCTTTCCAAAATTTCCTTAATTATTGATTTCTTTCGATCTTCTGAACACCACCTTCTAATACTTACTGAAACCTTTCTTGATCAATCAGTACCTTCATCTCTTTTCTCTTCTCATGATATAAACATCACAAGGTTTGATCGAGATCCCGCCGTCCATCATAAATCTAGAGGGGGTGGAGTCGCCATACTCTCCAAAACCATCTTTACCGTATCACCAATAGAAATCAATAATTCTTTCCACTACCCCCTCCACAAATCCGAAATACTAGCTTGCATGATTGCTACTTCTGACTCTTTTTCTGACAAATTTGCTCCTTTTACCCTCTGCACTGTCTACAGACCTCCAGACCTTCATGTCTCTGAATCTGAAGCTCTCATGAATCATCTCAACGTAGTTCTCCCCCTTGATTCTTGTCTCCTCATGGGAGACTTCAATTTTCCCGAAATCTCCTGGGGACTTAACCGTCCTTCTCTCCATAAGTTCCAAAGCTTCTTGAATTCGCGTGGGCTCACCCAACACATCACTTTTCCCACTAGACTCGGTACAACATCCTCGAATATCCTGGACCTCATCATCTCTTCTGACGACGTTCCTATCTACAAACTTGAAAGAATCCCACCTCTCCTGAATTCCGATCATCTATGTATCCACTGTGTTTTCAGCCCGCCTTATGTTAATACTATCAGCACCCTCCAAGCGCATAAACCCTCCAACCGCCTAAATTACCGAAAATGTAACTTTAGTGCTTTAAACGCAGCGCTTGCCTCTACCGACTGGGACATAGTTTTTAGTACCCTCCCATCCCCCTCTGATAAGTACGCTAAATTCATCTCTATTCTTTCTAGTTTAATTCTATCCCACACTCCCACTATACCTCCCACCAAACACCGTGGTCCATCCAATCTTGCCAGACAGCTCAAGCGTGTTCGCTTCTCCTACTCAAAAGCCCTTAAGTCAGGAGATTCCTGCAGAAGAAATGAAAAACGATCACTGATCGTTTTTGAGATTCTGCAGGAGAAATGAAAAACGATCACTGATCGTTTTTGAGATTCTGCAGAATAAATGAAAAACGATCACTGATCGTTTTTGAGATTCCAACGTGGACATGAAAAACGATCACTGTTCGTTTTTGAGATTCTGCAGAAGAAATGAAAAACGATCACTGATCGTTTTTGAGATTCCTGCAGAAGAAATGAAAAACTATCACTGATCGTTTTTGAGATTCCTGCAGGAGAAATGAAAAACGATCACTGATCGTTTTTGAGATTCTGCAGGAGAAATGAAAAACGATCACTGATCGTTTTTGAGATTCTGCAGGAGAAATGAAAAACGATCACTGATCGTTTTTGAGATTCTGCAGAATAAATGAAAAACGATCACTGATCGTTTTTGAGATTCCTGCAGAAGAAATGAAAAACGATCACTGATCGTTTTTGAGATTCTGCAGAAGAAATGAAAAACGATCACTGATCGTTTTTGAGATTCCAACGTGGACATGAAAAACGATCACTGATCGTTTTTGAGATTCCTGCAGAAGAAATGAAAAACGATCACTGATCGTTTTTGAGATTCTGCAGAAGAAATGAAAAACAATCACTGATCGTTTTTGAGATTCCAACGTGGACATGAAAAACGATCACTGATCGTTTTTGAGATTCTGCAGGAGAAATGAAAAACGATCACTGATCGTTTTTGAGATTCTGCAGGAGAAATGAAAAACGATCACTGATCGTTTTTGAGATTCCAACGTGGACATGAAAAACGATCACTGATCGTTTTTGAGATTCTGCAGAAGAAATGAAAAACGATCACTGATCGTTTTTGAGATTCCTGCAGAAGAAATGAAAAACGATCACTGATCGTTTTTGAGATTCTGCAGGAGAAATGAAAAACGATCACTGATCGTTTTTGAGATTCTGCAGGAGAAATGAAAAACGATCACTGATCGTTTTGAGATTCCAACGTGGACATGAAAAACGATCACTGATCGTTTTTGAGATTCTGCAGGAGAAATGAAAAACGATCACTTATCGTTTTTGAGATTCTGCAGAAGAAATGAAAAACGATCACTGATCGTTTTTGAGATTCCAACGTGGACATGAAAAACGATCACTGATCGTTTTTGAGATTCTGCAGGAGAAATGAAAAACGATCACTTATCGTTTTTGAGATTCTGCAGAAGAAATGAAAAACGATCACTGATCGTTTTTGAGATTCTGCAGAAGAAATGAAAAACGATCACTGTTCGTTTTTGAGATTCTGCAGAAGAAATGAAAAACGATCACTGATCGTTTTTGAGATTCTGCAGGAGAAATGAAAAACGATCACTTATCGTTTTTGAGATTCTGCAGAAGAAATGAAAAACGATCACTGATCGTTTTTGAGATTCTGCAGAAGAAATGAAAAACGATCACTGATCGTTTTTGAGATTCCAACGTGGACATGAAAAACGATCACTTATCGTTTTTGAGATTCTGCAGGAGAAATGAAAAACGATCACTTATCGTTTTTGAGATTCTGCAGAAGAAATGAAAAACGATCACTGATCGTTTTTGAGATTCTGCAGAAGAAATGAAAAACGATCACTGATCGTTTTTGAGATTCCTGCAGAAGAAATGAAAAACGATCACTGTTCGTTTTTGAGATTCTGCAGGAGAAATGAAAAACGATCACTTATCGTTTTTGAGATTCCAACGTGGACATGAAAAACGATCACTGATCGTTTTTGAGATTCTGCAGGAGAAATGAAAAACGATCACTTATCGTTTTTGAGATTCTGCAGAATAAATGAAAAACGATCACTGATCGTTTTTGAGATTCCAACGTGGACATGAAAAACGATCACTGTTCGTTTTTGAGATTCTGCAGAAGAAATGAAAAACGATCACTGATCGTTTTTGAGATTCTGCAGAAGAAATGAAAAACGATCACTGATCGTTTTTGAGATTCCAACGTGGACATGAAAAACGATCACTGATCGTTTTTGAGATTCTGCAGGAGAAATGAAAAACGATCACTTATCGTTTTTGAGATTCTGCAGAAGAAATGAAAAACGATCACTGATCGTTTTTGAGATTCTGCAGAAGAAATGAAAAACGATCACTGTTCGTTTTTGAGATTCTGCAGGAGAAATGAAAAACGATCACTTATCGTTTTTGAGATTCTGCAGAAGAAATGAAAAACGATCACTGATCGTTTTTGAGATTCCTGCAGAAGAAATGAAAAACGATCACTGTTCGTTTTTGAGATTCTGCAGGAGAAATGAAAAACGATCACTTATCGTTTTTGAGATTCTGCAGAAGAAATGAAAAACGATCACTGATCGTTTTTGAGATTCTGCAGAAGAAATGAAAAACGATCACTGATCGTTTTTGAGATTCTGCAGGAGAAATGAAAAACGATCACTGTTCGTTTTTGAGATTCTGCAGGAGAAATGAAAAACGATCACTTATCGTTTTTGAGATTCCAACGTGGACATGAAAAACGATCACTGATCGTTTTTGAGATTCTGCAGAAGAAATGAAAAACGATCACTTATCGTTTTTGAGATTCTGCAGGAGAAATGAAAAACGATCACTTATCGTTTTTGAGATTCCAACGTGGACATGAAAAACGATCACTGATCGTTTTTGAGATTCTGCAGGAGAAATGAAAAACGATCACTTATCGTTTTTGAGATTCTGCAGAATAAATGAAAAACGATCACTGATCGTTTTTGAGATTCCAACGTGGACATGAAAAACGATCACTGTTCGTTTTTGAGATTCTGCAGAAGAAATGAAAAACGATCACTGATCGTTTTTGAGATTCCTGCAGAAGAAATGAAAAACTATCACTGATCGTTTTTGAGATTCCTGCAGAAGAAATGAAAAACGATCACTGATCGTTTTTGAGATTCTGCAGGAGAAATGAAAAACGATCACTGATCGTTTTTGAGATTCTGCAGGAGAAATGAAAAACGATCACTGATCGTTTTTGAGATTCTGCAGAAGAAATGAAAAACGATCACTGATCGTTTTGAGATTCTGCAGAAGAAATGAAAAACGATCACTGATCGTTTTTGAGATTCCAACGTGGACATGAAAAACGATCACTGATCGTTTTTGAGATTCCTGCAGGAGAAATGAAAAACGATCACTGATCGTTTTTGAGATTCTGCAGAATAAATGAAAAACGATCACTGATCGTTTTTGAGATTCCTGCAGAAGAAATGAAAAACGATCACTGATCGTTTTTGAGATTCTGCAGGAGAAATGAAAAACGATCACTGATCGTTTTTGAGATTCCAACGTGGACATGAAAAACGATCACTGATCGTTTTTGAGATTCCTGCAGAAGAAATGAAAAACGATCACTGATCGTTTTTGAGATTCTGCAGGAGAAATGAAAAACGATCACTGATCGTTTTTGAGATTCTGCAGAAGAAATGAAAAACGATCACTGATCGTTTTTGAGATTCTGCAGAAGAAATGAAAACGATCACTGATCGTTTTGAGATTCTGCAGAAGAAATGAAAAACGATCACTGATCGTTTTTGAGATTCTGCAGAAGAAATGAAAAACGATCACTGATCGTTTTGAGATTTGCAGAAGAAATGAAAAACGATCACTGATCGTTTTTGAGATTCCAACGTGGACATGAAAAACGATCACTGATCGTTTTTGAGATTCTGCTGAAGAAATGAAAAACGATCACCGATCGTTTTTGAGATTCCTGCAGAAGAAATGAAAAACGATCACTGATCGTTTTTGAGATTCCAACGTGGACATGAAAAACGATCCCTGATCGTTTTTGAGATTCCTGCAGAAGAAATGAAAAACGATCACTGATCGTTTTTGAGATTCCAACGTGGACATGAAAACGATCACTGATCGTTTTTGAGATTCTGCAGAAGAAATGAAAAACGATCACTGATCGTTTTTGAGATTCTGCAGAAGAAATGAAAAACGATCACTGATCGTTTTTGAGATTCTGCAGAAGAAATGAAAAACGATCACTGATCGTTTTTGAGATTCTGCAGAAGAATGAAAAACGATCACTGATCGTTTTTGAGATTCCAACGTGGACATGAAAAACGATCACTGATCGTTTTGAGATTCTGCTGAAGAAATGAAAAACGATCACTGATCGTTTTTGAGATTCCAACGTGGACATGAAAAACGATCACTGATCGTTTTTGAGATTCTGCAGAAGAAATGAAAAACGATCACTGATCGTTTTTGAGATTCCAACGTGGACATGAAAAACGATCACTGATCGTTTTTGAGATTTTGCAGAAGAATGAAAACGATCACTGATCGTTTTGAGATTCCAACGTGGACATGAAAAACGATCACTGATCGTTTTTGAGATTCTGCAGAAGAAATGAAATACGATCACTGATCGTTTTTGAGATTCTGCAGAAGAATGAAAAACGATCACTGATCGTTTTTGAGATTCCAACGTGGACATGAAAAACGATCACTGATCGTTTTTGAGATTTTGCAGAAGAAATGAAAAACGATCACTGATCGTTTTGAGATTCTGCAGAAGAAATGAAAAACGATCACTGATCGTTTTTGAGATTCCAACGTGGACATGAAAACGATCACTGATCGTTTTTGAGATTCTGCAGAAGAAATGAAAAACGATCACTGATCGTTTTTGAGATTCTGCAGAAGAAAAAAACGATCACTGATCGTTTTTGAGATTCTGCAGAAGAAATGAAAAACGATCACTGATCGTTTTTGAGGTTCTGCAGGAGAAATGAAAAACGATCACTGATCGTTTTTGAGATTCTGCAGAAGAAATGAAAAACGATCACTGAGTTTTTGAGATTCTGCAGAAGAAATGAAAACGATCACTGATCGTTTTTGAGATTCTGCAGAAGAAATGAAAAACGATCACTGATCGTTTTTGAGATTCTGCAGAAGAAATGAAAAACGATCACTGATCGTTTTTGAGATTTTGCAGAAGAAATGAAAAACGATCACTGATCGTTTTTGAGATTCCAACGTGGACATGAAAAACGATCACTGATCGTTTTTGAGATTCTGCTGAAGAAATGAAAAACGATCACTGATCGTTTTTGAGATTCCTGCAGAAGAAATGAAAACGATCACTGATCGTTTTTGAGATTCCAACGTGGACATGAAAAACGATCCCTGATCGTTTTGAGATTCCTGCAGAAGAAATGAAAAACGATCACTGATCGTTTTGAGATTCCAACGTGGACATGAAAAACGATCACTGATCGTTTTGAGATTCTGCAGAAGAAAT
>NW_026526116.1:0-14705 GCF_010183535.1 Caenorhabditis remanei
TTCGCCATCAAAATAGAAGAAGTAGGAACATTTGTTTTGATTCACTCTAGTTGAATTATGATTCGAATTTTCGAAGAGATTGTTCTTAAATTGGGTATAGAATGAAGTGAAGTAGAGAGGAGAGGACTAGAGAGATAGTGGGGGAAGTCAGAAGAAAAGAAAGAAAGTTTACTGCTTTTCATACTTTGATTGAATTTACGAAAAATTGAACTGAAAATCAAAATATCAGTTTGTGAATCTGATAAGCTCACAAGAAGAGGTAACTCAAGGGAGAAATTAAGATTCAGCGCGGGTAGATCGAATGCAATTAAAAACAGGGAGAGCTCAAAAAGAGACGACTGCTCAGTGCGGGAGTGAAAGGGACAACTGACTGTATTCCACCAGTCTGATCTCATTAGGACTGGGGGCGTGTCCAGTTTGCTGTCTGATTTCCCAGTAAGATAAGTGAAGAACAATAAGAGCGCTGGCCTTCTTATAAACTATTAATCCGTCGTTCACACCTGTCTGCATGAGATTTGTTTTGGCTCGATCAATATATCTATTAGATTTTCCAGGAAGATAACTGACAGGTGAGTGTGTGTGGGAGAGAAGATCAATGAGAACACTGGCCGATTTCTTCACATTCAAAATTATTGAGTCTGCATGATCCCAGTTCACACCCTCGATTCTCACATCTATTGTCGGAATGATAAAGTTCCGACTTTTTTTTTGAACTGAAATCATAAAGACATAATAAATTTGAATGTGAAGAAATCGGCCAGTTTTCTCATTGTTCTTCTCTCCCACACACACTCGCACCTGTCAGTTATCTTCCTGGGAAATCAAACAGGTGATGACAAATAAGACACGCCCTCAGTCATAATAAGGTCAGACTGGTAGAATACAGTCAGTTGTCCCATTCACTCCCAACCGAGCAGTCGTCTGTTTTTTGGCTCTCTCAGTTTCTCAATGCATTCGATCTACCTGTGTTACCTATACACCTTTCATAATCTCTCAAGTTTTTCTTCTTATGAGCTTATCAAGTTTGCGTTGTAGCATTCACGTATTATTCAATTATTTTTTTCAGCACCGCAGACCACCATCACTGACTCCGCAACAACAGATTGAAGGGCAAAACAATACAATGACTTCGACGATTCGATGAGTGCCCGACGAAGAGAAATGCCTATCACAAACCACTGGTAAGTGCAAAACAGGAATACTTTTTATGTTATTGACTTCCCCCACCATTCTTTTCTGTGTCGGTACCGGATAGACTCGTCGATCAGAGGATGTAGTAGTCTATAATACCCGGGCTGAGGATTACTTCAGTAGACGCGGGTTTGAATCCTCCCAGGCTAGAAATCTACGAAATTATACATGCAACTCCCAAAAACGGGATAATTTATTTTCTATTGACTTCCCCCACCATTCTTATCTGTGTCGGAACCGGTTAGACACACTTCGACCAGAGGGTGAAGGAGTCTATACTATCCGGGCTGAGGTTTACTTCAGTAGACGCGGGTTTGAATCCTCCCGATCTAGGGTACGTTGAGATTGCAAAGTGTCAAGAAAATATTTTTCCTTATTCAATTTTTTTTTTCAAAAACATCACCTAACAACGCACGATGGAATCAATGATTGGACGTAGTGAAAAGGACAATACACCAAATGCAACGATGAGAGGCAACTCGGATACATGGGAAACGTGTTCATTCGGCATCGGATTCCAGAATTGGTAAGTTATCTTAAAAACTAATGCATGATTTTTCGGGGAGGTTCAGAATATTAAAACTAGGCATTGTCCCATTAAGCACCGTTGGGTAGCATTCACAAACAGTTTTGCTCAAAATTCAATTGATCTGGGGTCCCTAGCTCTACACACCTCCGATCTTTGAAAATTCTGATTCGAGGTTCTGGCTGATTGCATTTTCTTTTGAGTATTTCTGTCATATTGAGTTTTGGTCGAAATATTTGTTACGCGTGATCATCGGCTTAGGTCGTCGTCAAATGTCTTTCATAATCTCATTGTGTCTCTTACCTTTGATTTGGTTTCTCTCTAACTATTCTGATAATACCGTTTTGATACAGCTGCTTTTTGGCATCGTACTGACAGCAAAAAATTAATAGTTGTTTATGACGAATTGAACTGCAAATTTAGAAACAAAAAGGTTTACAACTCCGCCCCCGGTCCGGCGTCTTCTCGATATCCGCCGCGCTGCTTTCGTAACTCCAACAGATAAAATGAATGGAAAGTTTTATCTAGATAGGCTGAAGACCAATTAGAGTCTGTTGTTTAAATCATCGCTTGCAGAGCACTTCAGATTCATAAAATTAAACATGAACATAGACAATTGAGAAAATGTCAATCACACATCTCATTTTCATGCTCTTCTGTTCCACCTGCCACTAATCATTCTCTATGGAATCTGGACATATGGATGCTCAGAAAGACGCGCAATAAGCCCCGCCCCTACAGTCATACAGGTCTCTGGTTACTGTCATATGACCAACATTGCTCCGTGGTAGACAGTCGTTCTCTTCTTTCCTCTTTTTCTTTAGGTGTACCCTCGGTATCAGTTCTACCTCTACTAATCATACGTACTCTCTGAACGCTTTTAAAACACAAACCTTTCTAAAAATTTGAGCCCTCATTAGTGAATTAGAGTGAACCTTATCTAATTTTCATAGACTTTTTCCTGTGTCGACGTAAAATAAAATTCAGAACTTTCATATGAGATTCTCGAGTTTTTGTTTTCTAGTGGCTTCTATAGCAAGACAATCTACAGTTCTAGTTACAGTATCTTGAAGAAGCCAACATTTTCCATGCCAGGAAAATCTGATATAAAATTGCCCCACGCTTTTTGACAACTTTTTTGACCTATATGTCTGTGACATTGTTCTTCTTCACATATACCATCTGCCACCTTATCTTCTGGGAAATCATTCCAGAATGCTGACAACAGGCCCCGCCCCTGCAACATCAGCTAGAAGACCAATAATCAGTCATTCTCTTCTCATTCCGGCCTAGAAGGCGGTCTTTCTAATTAGTTTATGGTTTTGTCTATTTCTTATGTTTCATCCACAACACGTTATTATTCATTCACTTTTAATTAAACTATTTATTTCAGCACCGCGTACCAAGCCGAGATCAACACGGCCTCCACATCGGCAGATGGAAGACTTCAGTGACTAAGATCAACGAATGCCGGACGAGGAGAGATGAACGGAAAGGGAGACTCGAAAAATGGTAGGCGCTTTCAAATTGGAACATTTTTCTATGAAATTAACTTCCCCACCATTCTTATCTGTGTCGGTACCGGATAGACTCGTCGATCAGAGGATGTAGTAGTCTATAATACCCGGGCTGAAGATTACTTCAGTAGACGCGGGTTTGAATCCTCCCGGGCTAGAAATCTACACAATTATATATGAAACTCCCAAAAACGGAATAATTTCTTTTGATCTAGAAATCATCAAAACTATAATTGAAACCTCCCAAAAACGGATAATTTATTTTCTATTGACTTCCCCCACCATTCTTATCTGTGTCGGAACCGGTTAGACACACTTCGACCAGAGGGTGAAGGGTCTATAATACCCGGGCTGAGGTTTACTTCAGTAGACGCGGGTTTGAATCCTCCCGGGCTAGATTTAATCAGAAATCCATTTAAAAAAATTATACGAAAACCTGTTCCTTATGTCTTTTCAATTGATTTATTTATATAATTTTACTTCGTTTCAAAAAATATCTATCAACAACGGAATCGGCTTGCACGGAAAATGTCTTCATCAGGTAATACGGATTCCAGAATCAGTGAGTTATTTGAAAAACTGGAATAATGATTTTACTTTATTGCTTTTTTTCGAATCTGTGACATATAATAATCAGACTATATCGCTATTATGTAGGACGAATATACTACGACAATTCATAATAATGATAGTAGTAGAGAAGAGGTTTCGTAGTAGAAGAATTCAGGGAATGAGTACTCAAGAGAGTGCAATACTACCGGTTCTGAAGATAGCGTGCATTCCCAACACTCCCCCACTTCACAGACGAATTGAGTTGATCTATCCGTGTCATTGTCGTAAACTAATTCTAATAGACAATAACAGGAACTCTGAAAAAAAAGAAAAAAAAAACAGGACTGCAAAAAACGGAGAAGAATTCTGATGGGGCATCAATTGGTATCGTTACGCGCAGAGTCACGTATTAAATATTTTTCTCCTACTCGTTCGTCCCGCCTCGTCTTGCAGTGAATGAATAAATAAAGGTTTCAAATCAAAATTGAGATACTCTCCGTCTCCTGGAGGTTAAAGAATCACGGAGCAGTTTTTTAGGTGAATCAATGCTACAAATAAAAATAAACAACATCACGAAATGCACGAAATCTGTTAATTTGAGTCTCGCGGGTGATATTTTCCAAGTCGTAAACTTTGATGTACTAGGGACCAACCAAGTAAGCCTTTTTATTCGACAGAAAACGGTGGTCGTCAGTTTAGTTTAGTCAAAAAAGTGGGTACCTTTTTGAATCGGGTCGGCCGGCTCGGTTCGATTTTGACAAGTTTGGTGATGCTAGTGAGTTCAGATGATGGAATGCTTTGTTGGCACTGGAGTATAACATAAAAATCCTTTGGTGTTTAATGTTACAAATGTCTGATACATCCTCGAGTTGTTGAAGCAAAGCAAGTTTCAGACATGGCGCTTTACCAAAAGACTCATTGAGCAGTTGTGGAGAAGTTTCACAATTTTTATATTCGGTAAGGTTTTCGTTGTGGCAGAATACAAAACCGTTTAAAGAAAATATTTTATCTGGGCACAGGTGACAATGTTCAATGGACAAAATTATATCGACATCTCGCTTTTTGCAGCTGGCAACTGTTCAGTATGTGCCCTCGGAAAATATCTGAATAACCTTGACGTTGGAAAAACAAAAAGAAAAGAAGGTGTCAGACAGATGCAATTTCTCATCAAGTTATCAGACTACAAGACGAAAATTTTCTGTGAAATGACTACATATGCTCCACTCCATTTTCGTCTCGTATCGATTGAGATTCAGAAGTGTTAGATTCTCGTTCAAATCACTCATAGTTTTGAAACAAAATCACATTCGTTTTACCTGCGATCATAGAGTTGTCAAAACAGAATATTGGTTTTTAAAAACTGTGTTTTGACATGTTTTAACAACATTCCGCCATAATCTGTGTTTTTGCGTTTTCAGTGGAAAACTCGAACGTATAGAGGTACGTGGAAATGGCTCTAAGTCTCTAAATGAAAAGTGAGCCATATTCGGATATACATGGTCCCCCGAGACCTTTTTTCGAAAATGGCTACTTCTGAATTTATGAGTACTGACAATTTTCACATTATGAATCGTGTCTTTATAGGTTTTAGTTTTCGTAATAAAGTCCAGTAAGCTTTTTTGTAGCCCATATCTTCACCTTTTTATAACACTTTGAATTTTATGAAATCTTATCAAAATGAACAAAATTACGATGTCTCAAAATGACTCGACCAAAAAATTTGAAAAAAATGAAAAATGTTTGCTATTCGCTGGAAAACGAGTTTGTTGCACCTAAACATATAGTGTTGTTCTAGTCTCAGTAATGCCTATTTTTGGTGAGAACATCGTTGAGAAACTCGAGTCACACTCAGGATCATTCCCTTGTGAGATCTTACTAAGAAGGAGTCGGAAATTCATAAGTTATGTTCAGTGATTCAGGTATCATAAAATATGAAGGCGTATTTTTTTTTCGAATTGGGAAAGATCAACCGTTTTCTTTCTCTTCTCCTTTTTGTCTTTTGTGTTTGAATTCGCATCGTCCATCATCGGAGGTCTTTCTTTCTTTTTTGCTGTTTTCAGTTCTTGTTGATTAGCAAATAATAAGATGATTTTCGGAATATTGTTCTCTGTAGAAACCAGACTTGTCGAAAATCTTTGCTATTATTGTTTCAAAAATAAACTATTATTGTTTCAAAATTATTCAAATGTTTGTTCGAAGACTTATCATTATATTCTGCACCTTTTCGACTCATCACGTCAAACTTGCTACTCCTAAACTGATAGGTCGGGCAGCGTTCTAGATAGATTAAAAATGGAATTTCCAGAAGATTGGGAAGACTGTGAGAGCGATTATGTTACAGTGGCCCGACCATCATCATCGTCACGTTAAACTCCATTTAGAGGCCTCAGATTAACTTTAAGCTTCAAACCAATTCAATAAGATTTCGTTGATTTCTTCTGGCATACTGTCTGTTAAATTTAAGACAGAAAAATGTAAAAGAGAAGCGAAGTGGACATAACAGCATGGTCAAAAAATTGTTTGTGAACAGCTCTTGTTGAGCACGCTGGTTTCTTTTTTCCAGATCGCATAAAAAAGCTTGAATAACTCGATTTCAAAAAATTCGTTCTCAGAATGCATATCAGTTTCTTGTAGAGCACAGTCTCCCACACAGCGAGAAAATACTGCAAGCGAAAGTTTTTAGCGGAGCGCAAAGGCCGCACAGTAGTCAGAAATAATTTTTATTAATTTTCAACTAAAAATTTTGATTTTATTAATTACGAACAATAAAGGAAATAAATAGTGAAAACTGTTTATTACAAAACACGAGAAAGATAAAAGCAACATTTCGGAAAAAAGTAAATTGGAGTAAAAATAAAGGCGCTGATACAGATCGAAGTTTTGGCCTGAAAAATCAGTTCTTCCTTATTTCTCGAAACTTATTCGGCAAAAAAGTCATCCATCCATCAGAAATGAAGATCTATTTATTCTGGATATTTTGAGCTACAATTGAGATGGAGACGTCGACAAATAGAGAGCTGGATACAGTTTGAAGTAGAGAATTCGCCAAAAAATTTCCGTGGAAAATGTTGTGTTCTTAGAAATTTTATCAAAAGCAACACACAAATGACATGATATCATGGTTTTAAGAAGAAAAATTGTTTTTTTCTTGATGTATTCATCACATTAAGCTTTATTGAAGTGAGTTTTCCGACTTTGAGCTTTACGCTAAAATTAAAAATACACTTTTTTACCTGCAAATTTCTCAAATTTTTCGTTTTATGAGAGGAGATCAAAAATTTCCTTGCAGTTCTTTTTCGGACTTTAGTAAGCCGTGTAGAGAAAGACATTTTATACAACTTTGTGAATTTTCATATTTTAAAATTGTTCATTCGTTCTGCCGACTCGATTTTAATGCAAAATCAGTCTTACTAAAGCTGTGAAGAAACCGAGTTTTTGGTGATACTTCAGCTGGATTTTCAATTTTCGATGTCGAAACCATGACGAAGGTCAGAAAGAACCAAATAGAGAAAGGGTTTCTGGAAAAAGTGGACGACAAGATTCCAACGGAAATTCATACTCACTACAATCCAATTGAAGCGGTACGCATATCCCAGAAGACTACTGCCAAGTTTCGAATGGTGGTAGATAGAGGAATTCACTTATATGAAAACTATTTTTAAACGGCATGATCTACCAAAGTCCATCTATCTTAACGGTTGAAACGGAGATGCTCTTCTCTAATAAACTCATTTCAACATTCTTCTTTGTAGTGCGAGTCCTCATGTAACCCTTACCCCCGATTCTTCTATTTCTTTCATCGTCAGTCTCCGCCGCCGCATATATTATGGTCTAAAGAACATAGCCGCTCCTTATTTAATTAACCCCAAAATAGCAAGTTCAAATAAGAATTGACCTGTGTTCACGATACAGTACTGGTCAAAAAGAATGCGAAACTTGCTGTTTTTAGTTGAAAATGGTCAACTTTGTGAGTGTGAAACGGCATTCCTGATAGTCTCACAATATTGATTTTTATGGAGTATATAGATCAAAAGTAGAGCTTCATTTTTATAGTTGACAACTTTTTGTACGGGCACATCCTAAGAAGTTATCAATGGTCAAACTGCAAGTGTCGCATTCTTTATGGCCGGTACTGTACTTGATTATTCACATTCTGCATCTCGTCGTTCCATTTGTGATCAACTTTTCTGTCTAATCAGTTTCAAAATCGCGAATGAAAGTTTTGATTAGAACTAAGAGTGCTCTTACAACGGTTGTAGGATAATTGTTCCTAATCCAGATGAAGTGAACTTGTCTGAAGATGATGAAAAAAACAGGTCCAATGCGACATCTGATTCAACCACAAACACTCTTGTAGTGGCGAGAACTAGCAAGCCGTAGCCTAGTGAATGTCCAGCCACGCTTTCATAACATCGTCGACAAGGATCAAGGAAGTTTGACGTACTCCCAGTTGGATACCCGAATGCAGTAGGCCCTGCTGTAGACATCGTTGTGAACCCTCAAGGTTGAGAAGCAGTGGACTCGAGATAAGTGGATCACTCTCTAATCAGATCGGAGATGCAGCAGAGTCAAGAGGAAAGGGGAAGATCGAGAATGTGAAATATACGAGGTGGCATCATGAATCGTTCTGAAAACCACTGTGAGCTGTGTTCTAAAACATCATGGAGATTGCATTATCGTCGATCTGCCATAAAAGAAGTCATTTTTACTCTCCAATTCTGGAATCAGTAGTGCTTAATGAAATAATGAGCAGACTCGCTTCTCATCGTTGCGTGTATTGTCCTTGTCGATGAGTCCGATCCTTGATGACTCCGTCGTTGGTTGATTTTGATAACAAGAAAGAAGATCGGGTGAAGAGTCAATTAAAAGAAAGAAAGTAACTTATTTCTTGATACTTGATAGCAATCTCAACGAACCCTAGATCGGGAGGGATTCAAACCCGCGTCAACTAAAGAAAACTTCAGCCCGGGTATTATAGACTACTACATCCTCAGATCGATGAGTCTATCCGGTACCGACACAGATAAGAATGGGGGGAAGTTAATTTCATAAAAGTACCCTGTTTTTAGGAATTTCAATTATAATTTCGTTGATTTCTAGATTTAAAAAAGTCCTGTTTTTAGGAATTTCAATTATAATTTCGTTGATTTCTAACCCGGGAGGATTCAAACCCGCGTCTACTGAAGAAAACTTCAGCCCGTTTATTATAGACTCCTTCACCCTCTGGTCGAAGTGTGTCTAACCGGTTCCGACACAGATAAGAATGGTGGGGGAAGTTAATTTCATAAAAAGTACCCTGTTTTTAGGAATTTCAATTATAATTTCGTTGATTTCTAGATTTTAAAAAGTCCTGTTTTTAGGAATTTCTATTATAATTTCGTTGATTTCTAACCCGGGAGGATTCAAAACCCGCGTCTACTGAAGAAAACTTCAGCCCGTTTATTATAGACTCCTTCACCCTCTGGTCGAAGTGTGTCTAACCGGTTCCGACACAGATAAGAATGGTGGGGGAAGTTATTTTCATAAAAGTACCCTGTTTTTTAGGAATTTCAATCATAATTTTATTGATTTCTAGATTTAAAAAGTCCTGTTTTTAGGAATTTCTATTATAATTTCGTTGATTTCTAACCCGGGAGGATTCAAACCCGCGTCTACTGAAGAAAACTTCAGCCCGTTTATTATAGACTCCTTCACCCTCTGGTCGAAGTGTGTCTAACCGGTTCCGACACAGATAAGAATGGTGGGGAAGTTAATTTTCATAAAAAGTACCCTGTTTTTAGGAATTTCAATCATAATTTTATTGATTTCTAGATTTAAAAAAGTCCTGTTTTTAGGAATTTCATTATAATTTCGTTGATTTCTAACCCGGAGGATTCAAAACCCGCGTCTACTGAAGAAACTTCAGCACGTTTATTATAGACTCCTTCACCCTCTGGTCGAAGTGTGTCTAACCGGTTCCGACACAGATAAGAATGGTGGGGAAGTTATTTCATAAAAAGTACCCTGTTTTTAGGAATTTCAATCATAATTTTATTGATTTCTAGATTTAGAAAGTCCTGTTTTTAGGAATTTCTATTATAATTCGTTGATTTCTAACCCGGGAGGATTCAAACCCGCGTCTACTGAAGAAAACTTCAGCCCCGTTATTATAGACTCCTTCACCCTCTGGTCGAAGTGTGTCTAACCGGTTCCGACACAGATAAGAATGGTGGGGGAAGTTATTTTCATAAAAAGTACCCTGTTTTTAGGAATTTCAATTATAATTTCGTTGATTTCTAGATTTTAAAAAAAACCTGTTTTTAGGAATTTCAATTATAATTTCGTTGATTTCTAACCCGGGAGGATTCAAACCCGCGTCTACTGAAGAAAACTTCAGCCCGTTATTATAGACTCCTTCACCCTCTGGTCGAAGTGTGTCTAACCGGTTCCGACACAGATAAGAATGGTGGGGGGAAGTTATTTCATAAAAAGTGCCCTCTGTTTTTAGGAATTTCAATCATAATTTTATTGATTTCTAGATTTAAAAAGTCCTGTTTAGGAATTTCAATCATAATTTTATTGATTTCTAGATTTAAAAAAGTCCTGTTTTTAGGAATTTCTATTATAATTTCGTTGATTTCTAACCCGGGAGGATTCAAAACCCGCGTCTACTGAAGAAAACTTCAGCCCGTTATTATAGACTCCTTCACCCTCTGGTCGAAGTGGTACTAACCGGTTCCGACACAGATAAGAATGGTTGGGGAAGTTATTTTCAATAAAAGTACCCTGTTTTTAGGAATTTCAATCATAATTTTATTGATTTCTAGATTTAAAAATGTCCTGTTTTTAGGAATTTAATTATAATTTTGTTGATTCTAACCCGGGAGGATTCAAACCCGCGTCTACTGAAGAAACCTTCAGCCCGTTATTATAGACTCCTTCACCCTCTGGTCGAAGTGTGTCTAACCGGTTCCGACACAGATAAGAATGGTTGGGGAAGTTATTTCATAAAAAAGTACCCTGTTTTTAGGAATTTCAATCATAATTTTATGGATTTCTAGATTTAAAAATGTCCTGTTTTAGGAATTTTAATTATAATTTCGTTGATTTCTAACCCGGGAGGATTCAAACCCGCGTCTACTGAAGAAACCTCAGCCCGTTTATTATAGACTCCTTCACCCTCTGGTCGAAGTGTGTCTAACCGGTACCGACACAGATAAGAATGGTTGGGGAAGTTATTTTCATAAAAAGTACCCTGTTTTTAGGAATTTTCAATCATAATTTTATTGATTTCTAGATTTAAAAATGTCCTGTTTTTAGGAATTTTAATTATAATTTTGTTGATTTCTAACCCGGGAGGATTCAAACCCGCGTCTACTGAAGTAAAACTTCAGCCCGTATAGTATAGACTCCTTCACCCTCTGGTCGAAGTGTGTCTAACCGGTACCGACACAGATAAGAATGGTTGGGGAAGTTAATTTTCTAAAAGTACCCTGTTTTTAGGAATTTTCAATTCATAATTTTATTGATTTCTAGATTTAAAAATGTCCTGTTTTTAGGAATTTTAATTATAATTTCGTTGATTTCTAACCCGGGAGGATTCAAACCCGCGTCTACTGAAGAAAACTTCAGCCCGTTTATTATAGACTCCTTCACCCTCTGGTCGAAGTGTGTCTAACCGGTTCCGACACAGATAAGAATGGTGGGGGAAGTTAATTTCATAAAAAGTGCCCTGTTTTAGGAATTTCAATCATAATTTTATTGATTTCTAGATTTAAAAAAGTCCTGTTTTTAGGAATTTCAATCATAATTTTATTGATTTCTAGATTTAAAAAAGTCCTGTTTTTAGGAATTTCTATTATAATTTCGTTGATTTCTAACCCGGGAGGATTCAAACCCGCGTCTACTGAAGAAAACTTCAGCCCGTTTATTATAGACTCCTTCACCCTCTGGTCGAAGTGTGTCTAACCGGTTCCGACACAGATAAGAATGGTTGGGGAAGTTATTTTCATAAAAAGTACCCTGTTTTTAGGAATTGCAATCATAATTTTATTGATTTCTAGATTTAAAAAAGTCCTGTTTTTAGGAATTTCTATTATAATTTCGTTGATTTCTAACCCGGGAGGATTCAAACCCGCGTCTACTGAAGAAAACTTCAGCCCGTTTATTATAGACTCCTTCACCCTCTGGTCGAAGTGTGTCTAACCGGTTCCGACACAGATAAGAATGGTGGGGGAAGTTATTTTCATAAAAAGTACCCTGTTTTTAGGAATTTCAATCATAATTTTATTGATTTCTAGATTTAAAAATGTCCTGTTTTTAGGAATTTCAGTTATAATTTCGTTGATTTCTAACCCGGGAGGATTCAAACCCGCGTACTGAAGAAAACTTCAGCCCGTTTATTATAGACTCCTTCACCCTCTGGTCGAAGTGTGTCTAACCGGTTCCGACACAGATAAGAATGGTGGGGGAAGTTATTTTCAAAAAGTACCCTGTTTTTAGGAATTGCAATCATAATTTATTGATTTCTAGATTTAAAAAAGTCCTGTTTTTAGGAATTTCTATTATAATTTCGTTGATTTCTAACCCGGGAGGATTCAAACCCGCGTCTACTGAAGAAAACTTCAGCCCGTTTATTATAGACTCCTTCACCCTCTGGTCGAAGTGTGTCTACCGGTTGACACAGATAAGAATGGTGGGGGAAGTTAATTTCATAAAAAGTACCCTGTTTTTAGGAATTTCAATTATAATTTCGTTGATTTCTAGATTTAAAAAAAACCTGTTTTTAGGAATTTCAATTATAATTTCGTTGATTTCTAACCCGGGAGGATTCAAACCCGCGTCTACTGAAGAAAACTTCAGCCCGTTTATTATAGACTCCTTCACCCTCTGGTCGAAGTGTGTCTAACCGGTTCCGACACAGATAAGAATGGTGGGGGAAGTTAATTTCATAAAAAGTGCCCTGTTTTTAGGAATTTCAATCATAATTTTATTGATTTCTAGATTTAAAAATGTCCTGTTTTTAGGAATTTCAATTATAATTTCGTTGATTTCTAGATTAAAAAAAACCTGTTTTTAGGAATTTCTATTATAATTTCGTTGATTTCTAACCCGGGAGGATTCAAACCCGCGTCTACTGAAGAAAACTTCAGCCCGTTTATTATAGACTCCTTCACCCTCTGGTCGAAGTGTGTCTAACCGGTTCCGACACAGATAAGAATGGTGGGGGAAGTTAATTTCATAAAAAGTGCCCTGTTTTTAGGAATTTCAATCATAATTTTATTGATTTCTAGATTTAAAAAAGTCCTGTTTTTAGGAATTTCAATTATAATTTCGTTGATTTCTAGATTTAAAAAAACCTGTTTTTAGGAATTTCTATTATAATTTCTTTGATTTCTAACCCGGGAGGATTCAAACCCGCGTCTACTGAAGAAAACTTCAGCCCGTTTATTATAGACTCCTTCACCCTCTGGTCGAAGTGTGTCTAACCGGTTCCGACACAGATAAGAATGGTGGGGGAAGTTATTTTCATAAAAAGTGCCCTGTTTTTAGGAATTTCAATCATATTTTATTGATTTCTAGATTTAAAAAAGTCCTGTTTTTAGGAATTTTAATTATAATTTTGTTGATTTCTAGATTTAAAAAAGTCCTGTTTTTAGGAATTTCTATTATAATTTCGTTGATTCTAGATTTAAAAAGTCCTGTTTTTAGGAATTTTAATTATAATTTTGTTGATTTCTAGATTTAAAAAAGTCCTGTTTTTAGGAATTTCTATTATAATTCGTTGATTTCTAACCCGGGAGGATTCAAACCCGCGTCTACTGAAGAAAACTTCAGCCCGTTTATTATAGACTCCTTCACCCTCTGGTCGAAGTGTGTCTAACCGGTTCCGACACAGATAAGAATGGGGGGGAAGTTAATTTCATAAAAAGTACCCTGTTTTTAGGAATTTCAATTATAATTTCGTTGATTTCTAGATTTAAAAAAAACCTGTTTTTAGGAATTTCAATTATAATTTCGTTGATTTCTAACCCGGGAGGATTCAAACCCGCGTCTACTGAAGAAAACTTCAGCCCGTTATTATAGACTCCTTCACCCTCTGGTCGAAGTGTGTCTAACCGGTTCCGACACAGATAAGAATGGTGGGGGAAGTTATTTTCATAAAAAGTACCCTGTTTTTAGGAATTTCAATCATAATTTTATTGATTTCTAGATTTAAAAAAGTCCTGTTTTTAGGAATTTTAATTATAATTTTGTTGATTTCTAGATTTAAAAAAAACCTGTTTTTAGGAATTTCTATTATAATTTCTTTGATTTCTAACCGGGAGGATTCAAACCCGCGTCTACTGAAGAAAACTTCAGCCCGTTTATTATAGACTCCTTCACCCTCTGGTCGAAGTGTGTCTAACCGGTTCCGACACAGATAAGAATGGTGGGGGAAGTTAATTTCATAAAAAGTGCCCTGTTTTTAGGAATTTCAATCATAATTTTATTGATTTCTAGATTTAAAAATGTCCTGTTTTTAGGAATTTCAATTATAATTTCGTTGATTTCTAGATTTAAAAAACCTGTTTTTAGGAATTTCTATTATAATTTCGTTGATTTCTAACCCGGGAGGATTCAAACCCGCGTCTACTGAAGAAAACTTCAGCCCGTTTATTATAGACTCCTTCACTCTGGTCGAAGTGTGTCTAACCGGTTCCGACACAGATAAGAATGGTGGGGGAAGAAGTTGGGAATTATTGATTTCATAAAAAGTCCTGTTTTTAGGAATTTAAATCAAATTTTTATTGATTTTAGATTTAAAAAAGTCCTGTTTTTAGGAATTTTAATTATAATTGTTGATTTCTAGATTTAAAAAGTCCTTTTTAGGAATTTCTATTATAATTTCGTTGATTTCTAGATTTAAAAAGTCCTGTTTTTAGGAATTTTATTATAAT
>NW_026526117.1:0-7074 GCF_010183535.1 Caenorhabditis remanei
ATAATCTTATTTTCTCTGAATCAACACGGAAGGTAAGCGATGGGCTGAATGAAGGACTCCATCCAATACTGTGCAGTTATGGACAACGAGTAGTGTGGGCTCATAATATTTTTTTTGAAAGTACTGAAAAACTGTGGGTGTGTTGTCATTGTTACTACATATTTTTTATTATACTCACATCAACGAAAGTTTCTTTTTCATCAAAGTTTGAGTTTATTGCGATGGTTATATTGTTTGAAGGACGTGTTGAACATTGATGAAGAGGCGTGAAGTGATATCTTCGGTAAGGGTGGACTCTACGCATTGGCTGAAATGATAATTCTTGGAGAGCAATTCTTTATTTTTTCGATTCATTTTGAAATTCTATGAAAAGCGTATTAATTTATTAACAGTTTTTGTAATGAATGTGCTATTTCCCAATTGAAAATGGATTTTTGCCTTTTTTTTAAATGTTGTACTCTGAAAACATTCCAAACTTACGAGTCATCTTCGGAAAGAAGTCCACTGAGACAAAAATGTCCGAGTTTGCAGCTGAATGTAACATTGTAGCTGATCTCAGAGGAAGACATATAAATGACTTGTCCATGGTAGACTTCAAAACAGAATAAAAATAGAATAAAGCGGAGAAGTTTCATTTTCCAAATAACAAACTTATATTATCTGATTGGAAAAGGTAGACCGCTGTCTAATGAAAGCAGTGCACTGAAATATGAATGAATGAAAGCGGTCTCCTTAAATCATCTGTCTTCAAAGAGACCCAAAAAAGAAGGGTTCCTGAAGGGAATGGGCAAAAGCGCAGATGCACCATTTTTATGAAAAATCAATGAGCTGCGACGGAAGACATAAGTAGACTCATTGTTTCGTCGGGATTTGAGAATATGAAGTGAGTTATGTGTTCTGTCAAAACGTCAATGTTGAGATCGTAAGAGTTCAAATGAAAACACTGATAATGTTTTAAAATACTGATAAGTTATTTTTGAAACAAAAATACTCGGAACGCTTACAAAACAAATTCATGAAATATCACGTTTGTAAAAGATTACGCTAAGCAATTATTAAATAATTTATCACAACAGTTGTTGAGTGACCCTGCGTGAGATTATGTATATATTAGTCAGTTTACTACTCTCTCATATGTTCTTTTGTTTGGAACCAATATTTTTCAATGTGAAGAATAGTTTTACAAACTCCTTCTTTTTTTGTTATAGAAAAAAACATATTTCATGCTCATTTACGAGTTCTTACCTTTCTTCTTCTTCGAAAATTTGTTCTCTTTTTTTTCTTCGACACAGAGTTTGTTTAAAATATAGATTCTCTACCCTACTTTTTTTTCTACACTCATCTGATTTTTTTCGGTCTCCCTTTAATTTCTTTTTGCTGCCATCTGCCCGCTGTCGTTTTCTCCATTCCCGGCACATGTTCTTGAGTCTCTCCTCATTACCGCTTGCGTCCGACGATCATTTTTTTAGGAGATGCTCTTTTTGAAAAGCTGAGGGTTCAAAAAACCAATACCAAATGTTAAAAGAACATTTCATTTAGTTTCAAGAAAGAAACGCATTTATCAGATACAATTCAAGATGCTACACTTTACAAACTATTGAGCTAATGAATTTCTTGCATTCCACAAAAGTAAATGTAGGTTTAAAATTTACCCGGAAGTGATATATATATATTCTGCAATGTTTGACAAGTGCCGTTTCGAACCTCGTGACAAATTACTGTTAACAGTCAAGCGCATCTAGGAATCATCGTTATGTACTTTTATATGTCTGAAAATTTCAAGAAACCTGCACTGTGATAAAAAATTATCCTTTTATCATTTTAAAAAATTACAACATGTATAGAAACTGAGGCAAAACTGGAGCTTGGGCAAGAACTACTAAAACAAACGTGAAAAAGTTTCGGTTCATTTAAAATATACCGTAAAAACTGTATTAGAGCGACACCTTTAATAGAACGACACCTCTAATAGAACGACACCCATCTATACTCAGAATTCATGAATATGATTATCCCAGTGTATTTTATTAGTTCTGATTAGAAGCAGCGTGAATAGTAACCTCTAGATCAACTAATAGAACTTTCAAAAAAGTTTTTCCGTTCAATTTTAATGAGTTTCTGAAACCACAAAATTTTTCTGAGAGGCGGTTGAAAAATAGAGCGACATGTCGCTCTAATACAGTTTTTACGGTAATTGAATAAAATGTTTAACTGTGGTGCGAGTAGAGAAACAAAAATTATATGAAAGCCTCACACCAGAATTAAAAGAAAGCATATAGCTTTATAAAGTTTTGGAGGGAATTAATTGTTGTGAACTGAGGCAAACTCTCCTTTTCCTTCTTTTTTCATCCATTCTATGGATTTTCGTAAAGACTTAAAATCATGCTTCTTCATGTTGTTTTCGTAAACTGATTCTCCAATTTCGGTTAGGTCCAATTCAATAGTTTCAGGAAACACATTGAATGTTGACATGTATTAAAAAATGTTGACATGTATAAGCGTTACCCTTTGCTTTTCAAAATTGACGGGAGAGGGTGGACGATTTGAAGTGCATCAGAAGCGGTGCTGCAATTATGAAACACCACAAACGACGGCTCATGGAGTTTCTGGATTCTACGGCTGTTAGAATACATTTTTTACGCACTATTGTACTTACGATGAAGTCTTGTGTGTCTCCTGAATAAAATGCATTAAAGTAGATGTTTTTCTGGTTCTCCAGTGAGCAGGTTAATGGAATTTCTTGGTGTTCACCTCGGTTTGAAAGTTGTAACAAAACCAAATAAAATATTGTCCGATGTGTCAAAAAATTTGAACTCACTCATCTCTCTTGAGCACATAACCAAAAACACAAAATGGAGGAAGTTGGCAATAAAAACTGGTTCTATAAATTACTTCTGTGGTGGTGATGGTGCCTCGACTTTCTGCAATGAGTAATGTTCCAATCAAGAAAGAGAAAAAGTGCATTCTCTGCAAATTAACAAGAATGTTCTTGAAAAAAGTCATTCAATGCACATACGATGTGAGTTGAAAAAATTGTAAAAAGGCTTGGGGATTAGATGAGACGAGAGTTTTCAAATCATCTGGCTTTTAAAGTGTAAGGAAGAGGCGTACCCGTAAAAGAAGAACAGTTGCTTTCTTTTTCTTCGAGATTGGTACATGTAACACACAACAAAATTAAACCCATTCGTTTTAACATGTCAGCGTGCCACTGAATTATTACATCACAATTATAAACTAATTAGGAAAACAAGTTGTTAATCATAAGTCAAAAAATGTTGATTAGGTCAGTTCTATTAGAAGTCCTCTGTTTGCATAGTCGCTCAAAATGACAATTTTATTCTCATGTGGATAGCCGTTTGTTTTCACACCCTGGAAAAAAACGTTTTTATAGGAAAGTTTTTCTATATATCTTTCAGTACAGTACGTTCGTCAAAAAAACAACGGATGTTAAAACTTCAAACTAACTTATCATTTACATAGTTTTTGGCGAGCTCAGAACTTCATGGACTGCAAAATATTTAATAGGCGATGAACTCAATTTTTCAAACGATGAGAGCGTTGTCTTCAAAACCTCAAAATTGCCAATAGAGAGTTTTTCTTTTGTATAAGTTTTTCTTAATTGGATTTTTCATCATCATTCACTTGCAAACGACGGTTTTTTAAGTTCAAGATGTGTTCTTTACCTTCTATTTTATACTCCGCTTTTACTCACTATGACTCGTTGCCTACTTGTATTTTTTATAGATACCTCCCTTTATTTGTCTTGTAGGCAATCTGTTCATTGTTGAACTTTTTGTTTCTCTCCCTATTCTGCTATGGTTGTGCATCGACCGAGCTGAACGCTCTTTCTCATTAATCTTCCTCAATGTGTTTCTTT
The DNA here is from genome assembly GCF_010183535.1 of Caenorhabditis remanei. Taxonomy (NCBI): domain Eukaryota; kingdom Metazoa; phylum Nematoda; class Chromadorea; order Rhabditida; family Rhabditidae; genus Caenorhabditis; species Caenorhabditis remanei. The sequence goes on from NW_026526117.1 coordinate 3,878, forward strand.
CACGAAACGCTATTTCCCTCTATTTGTGAATAGTCCTTTCTTCAAATGCAAATGAAGAGACACATGGGTGGCCGATTTCTCCCGTCAAAGCGTGTTCACTATTTTTTCTGACGGACTGATTTTGAAAATATTTGAATAGGTTTCATTTTGATCACCAAATCCATCTCTGAAGTTACAACTTTTGTAAAATATTTTTATCGTCTTATTTTGTAGGTAGTGCGGAAAAAATTTTAAAAGGGCGGACAATGTGTTTTCGGAGGATGAACGAGGATTACATTGGAAGAAAGCAACGTGTTTTGGGAAACATTAAAAATCACGTAGATTTTGTTGGGTTAGGATCAGGTGTGTATGTTGGATCGCTCGAGAGAAATCTCATATGCATCCGTTTTTTTGTTTTTGAGTTGCAAAATTCAAACGGAAATGTTGTTATTATGTGGCTAAGGTACGTATTTTTTGGATCCAATACCGGTGTTCATTATTTCACCACAGACAGAGAGAGGCGAGCGCTGAAGCGCTACATTAGAACCTCAACGAAAATTGAGCTATGGAGGACCAAAACATCACATTCAAAACAGACCTCAGATGAAAAAAATAAAAAATAAACAAATATGACGGGTACTTGAATAGATCGCACAAAAGGCATATTATGTGTAGCTTATTTGATATTATATTGAGTTTATATTTCTCCTTGTTGAAAAATCTGATTTTGTGCGTGCATGAAAAAATGTATGAAGATCAAGAAAAAAAAAGATTGATAGACGTCAATCAAACTGAAGATTTTAGTCGCTGTATCAGAAATATTTTATTTTGATCATTTTGTTAAATGAGTGTTTATATAAATCAGCTTATCAATAATTCAATTTAAATATACAAATATTTTCTTCAATCATTTATGGTTACGATCTCTTTACTTTTCTCGGCTTCCCAATGACTTCAAATCCTGACAACTGGTGATCGCAATGAAATATGTTGGTTTGTCCATGACAAATGAACAAGCATCCATTAGATAATTTTAGTATCTCCCCAATCACGTATAATTTTCCGTTGAAAGTACAATCTAAAAAATAGCCAATCTTTAAGCAGAGTGAACTCGATTTCTTACGTTGTTTCTCAAGTTCCTTACGCCAGCCACAGGAAAGAACTGCTGCACGTTTTTCACTTATGAATTGTTTATACATACTGTGAAACTGACCATCCAATGTGCATCCTGGTTCTGGATTGTTGAAATTTTATAATATGAATAGTATGTCTATACTTACCTTGATATTCATCAACTTCAATAACTGTTACATTTCCGTCTTCCTTTTCAATACATTTCACTGTTTTGTTGTTTGCAGTTCGGGCGGGTTCATTTAAATGCAAATACTTCCCACATGTGTAGAAACTGCCAAAACTGTCGGAACATTCATACGTGTAGGAACATCCTAAAAATTGAAAAAGAGTTTATGTTCTCTGTGTCACTCAAGAAACCTCACCTACAACCTTGTTCTCCATGTATCCAGATTTTGATTTTAGACATCGATATTCTCGAAAACTTATTGCATTATCTCCATAGTTTGGTTCATTCCAGCTTGCTCCAAATTCGTGTACTGTTCCGTTGCTGTAGCATCCTTTGACTATAAACATATAAACTAGAAAAAGGGTTTTTGTAAATAAATTTTAATGTCATGTTGATAAAGTTGGAGCTGGAAATTGTCACGTTCAGTTCAGAAGTAACAAACTGAGTTTTTGAATTTATCTGGCTTTTCTTTTTGAAAAAAAATCTTTTTTCTCAAATTCACAGAATATGAAACTGCTTTTGTTGTGGGTTCCGCTTTTTTCCATAAATTTTGAAATACTACAAAATCGGTCAGATAATTGGAAAAATCAGATAGCGTTGTAAGTTATTTCTTTTTTAAATAAAAAGTAGTTTTTGAAAATCAACCAACATCTTGTTGATGCACTCGACGTTGATTAAGGTAAATTTTTGCAAACTTTGATTAAAATGCTGAATACAATAGGCAAAAAATCATTCTCATTTATATTTCTTGATACCGTTGCAGGAAAAAAGTTTCAAAGCTTTTAATATTGTGAAGATGTTTCACAGAAATCGAAAAATGCATGCGTGAGCCCATCTTGTTTGCGGACTCTAAGAGCTAACTTATTGCGGTCATCCTCAAGCCTTACAGTGAATAACCAACTCACCTGGCTCACTGATTCTTCTTATAGACCCGTTGAAACTATCACATCTCACACGAACTGATCCGTTACTGAATGTTTCTCTTTCACCGACATTTATTAATTTGTATTGTTTCTCTCTATCATCGTTTGAGTTTAGAAGCGGAAATGCAACACAAGCGTCCGGTTCATGAATTGGCATTTTGTCTTCATATCGTACGTTGTGTTTGTACAAAAAATAATGAGCAGTTTCATTCGTTCTATTGAAGTAAGAGTTGTATTCATACCATAGACTATCTGAAAGAAAAAATGAGTGTACCATCAGAGAAAAAAAACTCACATATAGGGATGCTAATGTTTTCTCCGGTTAGGACATTGTTCATTTTCGTGTAAACAACCATATCTTTTCCGACATCTTCGCTTAGAAATATGAATGGAGTCAATGGTTCATCTATTGCTCTATGCACATTAGAAAAAAAACAGGAACAAAGTCTAAAGATAAAAAATAATAACAGCCGCATGATAAAACTGGTGAATTGGTGTATAAAATGCTGACCTTTTATATACTATCGCTAATTATGCGCAGTTTTTTTCAGTTGCGTCGGTGTGAACTGTAGAAAAAAAATTGCACCTGTCATATTATTTACTTATTGCATTTTTGGCTTTAATACAGTTAACTATGTATTGGAATAGCTAAAAAAACATGGAAGCATTATTTATATTTGAAATCGTAATGTTTATATTTGAGCCTGAAAAGACGTTGGATCGTGACACTTGACCATAGCACACGCGTTTCCATGATTGATTTAAACTGTGTTTGAACGGCTCCGGGACATTTCGAAACCAGACATTCGAAACCGGTAAAACGCGTATAAATTTTCTAGAAAAGAGGTAATATCATGGTTCCGAGGGTCCGGGGTTCGACGCCGGGCCTGGCAAATTTTTTTTGCATTCCGTTTTTGGTTTTTTGGTTCGAATCTGACAACCAGGGTTCGATCCCCACTGGTGGCAAAACTTTTTGTTTTTTGTTCTTAGCTTTT
>NW_026526118.1:0-19216 GCF_010183535.1 Caenorhabditis remanei
TTCAGCAACAGCTGGTAATTCTGGAGAAAGAAGATCTTGACAATCTCTCCTCCGATCTTCAACTTCGATAGAAAATCATTTGCCTTATTCATGCGAGCATTGCCTTTCTAGCTTTTGTTATAACGAATTGGCACGTCAGATAACAATTCGACACCTCCAGCATGATAGCGTTGGCATTTCCAGTAGCCAACAGTCCCATTCCTGTTGTGATGGCAACATTTGATGAGATACATGCAAGAGTGACTGTGTGAGCTGGAATGTTGTTGGAACACCAGCGAGAAGAGCGACTTCTCTGTTGCTGGTTTTGCATCCTTGAATGACGGTTCCACAGATGATGTGATCAAGCTTCTCGTACGGTAGCTTCGTCTTCTCGACCAAGGCTGAAAAGAAAACATTTTACTTATCGAAAACCAGGGATTGCAGTGAAAAATGAGTGAATGAAGCTGTTTGTTCTAACCCTTGATAGGCGGTTCCCGAGACCATCTTGTCGCCAGTCTCCAGAAGTTTCGCTTTCAACTCTTCGTTTTGGTTGAACTTGTGTAGAATAACATGCTCCAGGACACCGAACTTTCTTTGTCTTTCCACTCAGAGATCTGGAAAAGAAAAAGAGAATAAATGTTGATTATCTAATGCAACGAACCAATTTTGCCGGGATCTTCGCCTCCTTCAGAATGACTTTAGTTGATTTTTGACCTCGAGTGGTGTCTCAGAAGAATCACTAAACTGATAGGAACACCTCCCCTCGTACAATCGGTCGAAGAAATGTATGAAGGATCCATCAAAGAAAGAGCAGTAAACCAGCTGATCCCACTCGAGATCGACGAAGAACACGAGACAACACAAACTCCAAACATGCCACAACGAGTAGAATACCACACAGAGTAAGCCAGAATAAATCATGCACAGGAATCTCAAAAACGATCAGTGATCGTTTTTCATTTCTTCTGCAGAATCTCAAAAACGATCAGTGATCGTTTTTCATGTCCACGTTGGAATCTCAAAAACGATCAGTGATCGTTTTTCATTTCTTCTGCAGAATCTCAAAAACGATCAGTGATCGTTTTTCATTTCTTCTGCAGAATCTCAAAAACGATCAGTGATCGTTTTTCATTTCTTCTGCAGAATCTCAAAAACGATCAGTGATCGTTTTTCATGTCCACGTTGGAATCTCAAAAACGATCAGTGATCGTTTTTCATTTCTTCTGCAGAATCTCAAAAACGATCAGTGATCGTTTTTCATTTCTTCTGCAGAATCTCAAAAACGATCAGTGATCGTTTTTCATTTCTTCTGCAGAATCTCAAAAACGATCAGTGATCGTTTTTCATTCGTTGGAATCTCAAAAACGATCAGTGATCGTTTTTCATTTCTTCTGCAGAATCTCAAAAACGATCAGTGATCGTTTTTCATTTCTTCTGCAGAATCTCAAAAACGATCAGTGATCGTTTTTCATTTCTTCTGCAGAATCTCAAAAACGATCAGTGATCGTTTTTCATTCCTGGAATCTCAAAAACGATCAGTGATCGTTTTTCATTTCTTCTGCAGAATCTCAAAAACGATCAGTGATCGTTTTTCATTTCTTCTGCAGAATCTCAAAAACGATCAGTGATCGTTTTTCATTTCTTCTGCAGAATCTCAAAAACGATCAGTGATCGTTTTTCTCCACGTTGGAATCTCAAAAACGATCAGTGATCGTTTTTCATTTCTTCTGCAGAATCTCAAAAACGATCAGTGATCGTTTTTCATTTCTTCTGCAGAATCTCAAAAACGATCAGTGATCGTTTTTCATTTCTTTGGAATCTCAAAAACGATCAGTGTCGTTTTTCATTTCTTCTGCAGAATCTCAAAAACGATCAGTGATCGTTTTTCATTTCTTCTGCAGAATCTCAAAAACGATCAGTGATCGTTTTTCATTTCTTCTGCAGAATCTCAAAAACGATCAGTGATCGTTTTTCATTTCTTCTGCAGAATCTCAAAAACGATCAGTGATCGTTTTTCATTTCTTCTGCAGAATCTCAAAAACGATCAGTGATCGTTTTTCATTTCTTCTGCAGAATCTCAAAAACGATCAGTGATCGTTTTTCATTTCTTCTGCAGAATCTCAAAAACGATCAGTGATCGTTTTTCATTTCTTCTGCAGAATCTCAAAAACGATCAGTGATCGTTTTTCATTTCTTCTGCAGAATCTCAAAAACGATCAGTGATCGTTTTTCATTTCTTCTGCAGAATCTCAAAAACGATCAGTGATCGTTTTTCATTTCTTCTGCAGAATCTCAAAAACGATCAGTGATTCCACGTTGGAATCTCAAAAACGATCAGTGATCGTTTTTCATTCTGCAGAATCTCAAAAACGATCAGTGATCGTTTTTCATTTCTTCTGCAGAATCTCAAAAACGATCAGTGATCGTTTTTCATTTCTTCTGCAGAATCTCAAAAACGATCAGTGATCGTTTTTCATTTCTTCTGCAGAATCTCAAAAACGATCAGTGATCGTTTTTCATTTCTTCTGCAGAATCTCAAAAACGATCAGTGATCGTTTTTCATTTCTTCTGCAGAATCTCAAAAACGATCAGTGATCGTTTTTTTCATTCTGCAGAATCTCAAAAACGATCAGTGATCGTTTTTCATTTCTTCTGCAGAATCTCAAAAACGATCAGTGATCGTTTTTCATTTCTTCTGCAGAATCTCAAAAACGATCAGTGATCGTTTTTCATTCCACGTTGGAATCTCAAAAACGATCAGTGATCGTTTTTCATTTCTTCTGCAGAATCTCAAAAACGATCAGTGATCGTTTTTCATTCGTTGGAATCTCAAAAACGATCAGTGATCGTTTTTCATTTCTTCTGCAGAATCTCAAAAACGATCAGTGATCGTTTTTCATTTCTTCTGCAGAATCTCAAAAACGATCAGTGATCGTTTTTCATTTCTTCTGCAGAATCTCAAAAACGATCAGTGATCGTTTTTCATTCCAGAATCTCAAAAACGATCAGTGATCGTTTTTCATTTCTTCTGCAGAATCTCAAAAACGATCAGTGATCGTTTTTCATTTCTTCTGCAGAATCTCAAAAACGATCAGTGATCGTTTTTCATTTCTTCTGCAGAATCTCAAAAACGATCAGTGATCGTTTTTCATGTCCACGTTGGAATCTCAAAAACGATCAGTGATCGTTTTTCATTTCTTCTGCAGAATCTCAAAAACGATCAGTGTCGTTTTTCATTTCTTCTGCAGAATCTCAAAAACGATCAGTGATCGTTTTTCATTTCTTCTGCAGAATCTCAAAAACGATCAGTGATCGTTTTTCATTTCTTCTGCAGAATCTCAAAAACGATCAGTGATCGTTTTTCATTTCTTCTGCAGAATCTCAAAAACGATCAGTGATCGTTTTTCATTTCTTCTGCAGAATCTCAAAAACGATCAGTGATCGTTTTTCATTTCTTCTGCAGAATCTCAAAAACGATCAGTGATCGTTTTTCATTTCTTCTGCAGAATCTCAAAAACGATCAGTGATCGTTTTTCATTTCTTCTGCAGAATCTCAAAAACGATCAGTGATCGTTTTTCATTTCTTCTGCAGAATCTCAAAAACGATCAGTGATCGTTTTTCATTTCTTCTGCAGAATCTCAAAAACGATCAGTGATCGTTTTTCATTTCTTCTGCAGAATCTCAAAAACGATCAGTGATTCCACGTTGGAATCTCAAAAACGATCAGTGATCGTTTTTCATTTCTTCTGCAGAATCTCAAAAACGATCAGTGATCGTTTTTCATTTCTTCTGCAGAATCTCAAAAACGATCAGTGATCGTTTTTCTTTCTTCTGCAGAATCTCAAAAACGATCAGTGATCGTTTTTCATTTCTTCTGCAGAATCTCAAAAACGATCAGTGATTCACGTTGGAATCTCAAAAACGATCAGTGATCGTTTTTCATTTCTTCTGCAGAATCTCAAAAACGATCAGTGATCGTTTTTCATTTCTTCTGCAGAATCTCAAAAACGATCAGTGATCGTTTTTCATTTCTTCTGCAGAATCTCAAAAACGATCAGTGATCGTTTTTCATTCCACGTTGGAATCTCAAAAACGATCAGTGATCGTTTTTCATTTCTTCTGCAGAATCTCAAAAACGATCAGTGATCGTTTTTCATTTCTTCTGCAGAATCTCAAAAACGATCAGTGATCGTTTTTCATGTCCACGTTGGAATCTCAAAAACGATCAGTGATCGTTTTTCATTTCTTCTGCAGAATCTCAAAAACGATCAGTGATCGTTTTTCATTTCTTCTGCAGAATCTCAAAAACGATCAGTGATCGTTTTTCATTTCTTCTGCAGAATCTCAAAAACGATCAGTGATCGTTTTTCATCTTTGGAATCTCAAAAACGATCAGTGATCGTTTTTCATTTCTTCTGCAGAATCTCAAAAACGATCAGTGATCGTTTTTCATTTCTTCTGCAGAATCTCAAAAACGATCAGTGATCGTTTTTCATTTCTTCTGCAGAATCTCAAAAACGATCAGTGATCGTTTTTCATGTCCACGTTGGAATCTCAAAAACGATCAGTGATTTTTCATTTCTTCTGCAGAATCTCAAAAACGATCAGTGATCGTTTTTCATTTCTTCTGCAGAATCTCAAAAACGATCAGTGATCGTTTTTCATTTCTTCTGCAGAATCTCAAAAACGATCAGTGATCGTTTTTCATTCTTCTGCAGAATCTCAAAAACGATCAGTGATCGTTTTTCATTTCTTCTGCAGAATCTCAAAAACGATCAGTGATCGTTTTTCATTTCTTCTGCAGAATCTCAAAAACGATCAGTGATCGTTTTTCATTTCTTCTGCAGAATCTCAAAAACGATCAGTGATCGTTTTTCATTTCTTTGGAATCTCAAAAACGATCAGTGATCGTTTTTCATTTCTTCTGCAGAATCTCAAAAACGATCAGTGATCGTTTTTCATTTCTTCTGCAGAATCTCAAAAACGATCAGTGATCGTTTTTCATTTCTTCTGCAGAATCTCAAAAACGATCAGTGATCGTTTTCATGTCCACGTTGGAATCTCAAAAACGATCAGTGATCGTTTTTCATTTCTTCTGCAGAATCTCAAAAACGATCAGTGATCGTTTTTCATTTCTTCTGCAGAATCTCAAAAACGATCAGTGATCGTTTTTCATTTCTTCTGCAGAATCTCAAAAACGATCAGTGATCGTTTTTCATTTCTTCTGCAGAATCTCAAAAACGATCAGTGTTTTTTCATTTCTTCTGCAGAATCTCAAAAACGATCAGTGATCGTTTTTCATTTCTTCTGCAGAATCTCAAAAACGATCAGTGATCGTTTTTCATTTCTTCTGCAGAATCTCAAAAACGATCAGTGATCGTTTTTCATTCCACGTTGGAATCTCAAAAACGATCAGTGATCGTTTTTCATTTCTTCTGCAGAATCTCAAAAACGATCAGTGATCGTTTTTCATTTTCTGCAGAATCTCAAAAACGATCAGTGATCGTTTTTCATTTCTTCTGCAGAATCTCAAAAACGATCAGTGATCGTTTTTCATTCCACTTTGGAATCTCAAAAACGATCAGTGATCGTTTTTCATTTCTTCTGCAGAATCTCAAAAACGATCAGTGATCGTTTTTCATTTCTTCTGCAGAATCTCAAAAACGATCAGTGATCGTTTTTCATTTCTTCTGCAGAATCTCAAAAACGATCAGTGATCGTTTTTCATTTCTTCTGCAGAATCTCAAAAACGATCAGTGATCGTTTTTCATTCTTGCAGAATCTCAAAAACGATCAGTGATCGTTTTTCATTTCTTCTGCAGAATCTCAAAAACGATCAGTGATCGTTTTTCATTTCTTCTGCAGAATCTCAAAAACGATCAGTGATCGTTTTTCATTTCTTCTGCAGAATCTCAAAAACGATCAGTGATCGTTTTTCATGTCCACGTTGGAATCTCAAAAACGATCAGTGATCGTTTTTCATTTCTTCTGCAGAATCTCAAAAACGATCAGTGATCGTTTTTCATTTCTTCTGCAGAATCTCAAAAACGATCAGTGATCGTTTTTCATTTCTTCTGCAGAATCTCAAAAACGATCAGTGATCGTTTTTCATGTCCACGTTGGAATCTCAAAAACGATCAGTGATCGTTTTTCATTTCTTCTGCAGAATCTCAAAAACGATCAGTGATCGTTTTTCATTTCTTCTGCAGAATCTCAAAAACGATCAGTGACCGTTTTTCATTTCTTCTGCAGAATCTCAAAAACGATCAGTGATCGTTTTTCATCACGTTGGAATCTCAAAAACGATCAGTGATCGTTTTTCATTTCTTCTGCAGAATCTCAAAAACGATCAGTGATCGTTTTTCATTTCTTCTGCAGAATCTCAAAAACGATCAGTGATCGTTTTTCATTTCTTCTGCAGAATCTCAAAAACGATCAGTGATCGTTTTTCATTTCTTTGCAGAATCTCAAAAACGATCAGTGATCGTTTTTCATTTCTTCTGCAGAATCTCAAAAACGATCAGTGATCGTTTTTCATTTCTTCTGCAGAATCTCAAAAACGATCAGTGATCGTTTTTCATTTCTTCTGCAGAATCTCAAAAACGATCAGTGATCGTTTTTCATTCTTGGAATCTCAAAAACGATCAGTGATCGTTTTTCATTTCTTCTGCAGAATCTCAAAAACGATCAGTGATCGTTTTTCATTTCTTCTGCAGAATCTCAAAAACGATCAGTGATCGTTTTTCATTTCTTCTGCAGAATCTCAAAAACGATCAGTGATCGTTTTTCATGTCCACGTTGGAATCTCAAAAACGATCAGTGATCGTTTTTCATTTCTTCTGCAGAATCTCAAAAACGATCAGTGATCGTTTTTCATTCCACTTTGGAATCTCAAAAACGATCAGTGATCGTTTTTCATTTCTTCTGCAGAATCTCAAAAACGATCAGTGATCGTTTTTCATTTCTTCTGCAGAATCTCAAAAACGATCAGTGATCGTTTTTCATGTCCACGTTGGAATCTCAAAAACGATCAGTGATCGTTTTTCATTTCTTCTGCAGAATCTCAAAAACGATCAGTGATCGTTTTTCATTCTTTGGAATCTCAAAAACGATCAGTGATCGTTTTTCATTTCTTCTGCAGAATCTCAAAAACGATCAGTGATCGTTTTTCATTTCTTCTGCAGAATCTCAAAAACGATCAGTGATCGTTTTCATTTCTTCTGCAGAATCTCAAAAACGATCAGTGATCGTTTTTCATTTCTTCTGCAGAATCTCAAAAACGATCAGTGATCGTTTTTCATTTCTTCTGCAGAATCTCAAAAACGATCAGTGATCGTTTTTCATTTCTTCTGCAGAATCTCAAAAACGATCAGTGATCGTTTTTCATTCCACGTTGGAATCTCAAAAACGATCAGTGATCGTTTTTCATTTCTTCTGCAGAATCTCAAAAACGATCAGTGATCGTTTTTCATTTCTTCTGCAGAATCTCAAAAACGATCAGTGATCGTTTTTCATTTCTTCTGCAGAATCTCAAAAACGATCAGTGACCGTTTTTCATTTCTGCAGAATCTCAAAAACTATCAGTGATCGTTTTTCATTCCACGTTGGAATCTCAAAAACGATCAGTGATCGTTTTTCATTTCTTCTGCAGAATCTCAAAAACGATCAGTGATCTTTTTCATTTCTTCTGCAGAATCTCAAAACGATCAGTGATCGTTTTTCATTTCTTCTGCAGAATCTCAAAAACGATCAGTGATCGTTTTTCATTCTTCTTGGAATCTCAAAAACGATCAGTGATCGTTTTTCATTTCTTCTGCAGAATCTCAAAAACGATCAGTGATCGTTTTTCATGTCCACGTTGGAATCTCAAAAACGATCAGTGATCGTTTTTCATTTCTTCTGCAGAATCTCAAAAACGATCAGTGATCGTTTTTCATTTCTTCTGCAGAATCTCAAAAACGATCAGTGATCGTTTTTCATTTCTTCTGCAGAATCTCAAAAACGATCAGTGATCGTTTTTCATGTCCACGTTGGAATCTCAAAAACGATCAGTGATCGTTTTTCATTTCTTCTGCAGAATCTCAAAAACGATCAGTGATCTTTTTCATTTCTTCTGCAGAATCTCAAAAACGATCAGTGATCGTTTTTCATTTCTTCTGCAGAATCTCAAAAACGATCAGTGATCGTTTTTCATGTCCACGTTGGAATCTCAAAAACGATCAGTGATCGTTTTTCATTTCTTCTGCAGAATCTCAAAAACGATCAGTGATCGTTTTTCATGTCCACGTTGGAATCTCAAAAACGATCAGTGATCGTTTTTCATTTCTTCTGCAGAATCTCAAAAACGATCAGTGACCGTTTTTCTTCTTCTGCAGAATCTCAAAAACGATCAGTGATCGTTTTTCATTTCTTCTGCAGAATCTCAAAAACGATCAGTGATCGTTTTTCATTTCTTTGCAGAATCTCAAAAACGATCAGTGATTCCACGTTGGAATCTCAAAAACGATCAGTGATCGTTTTTCATTTCTTCTGCAGAATCTCAAAAACGATCAGTGACCGTTTTTCATTTCTTCTGCAGAATCTCAAAAACGATCAGTGATCGTTTTTCATTTCTTCTGCAGAATCTCAAAAACGATCAGTGATCGTTTTTCATTTCTTCTGCAGAATCTCAAAAACGATCAGTGATCGTTTTTCATTTCTTCTGCAGAATCTCAAAAACGATCAGTGATCGTTTTTCATTTCTTCTGCAGAATCTCAAAAACGATCAGTGATTCCACGTTGGAATCTCAAAAACGATCAGTGATCGTTTTTCATTTCTTCTGCAGAATCTCAAAAACGATCAGTGACCGTTTTTCATTTCTTCTGCAGAATCTCAAAAACGATCAGTGATTCCACGTTGGAATCTCAAAAACGATCAGTGATCGTTTTTCATTTCTTCTGCAGAATCTCAAAAACGATCAGTGACCGTTTTTCATTTCTTCTGCAGAATCTCAAAAACGATCAGTGATCGTTTTTCATTTCTTCTGCAGAATCTCAAAAACGATCAGTGACCGTTTTTCATTTCTTCTGCAGAATCTCAAAAACGATCAGTGATCGTTTTTCATTTCTTCTGCAGAATCTCAAAAACGATCAGTGATCCACTTTGGAATCTCAAAAACGATCAGTGATCGTTTTTCATTTCTTCTGCAGAATCTCAAAAACGATCAGTGATCGTTTTTCATTTCTTCTGCAGAATCTCAAAAACGATCAGTGATCGTTTTCATTTCTTCTGCAGAATCTCAAAAACGATCAGTGATTCACGTTGGAATCTCAAAAACGATCAGTGATCGTTTTTCATTTCTTCTGCAGAATCTCAAAAACGATCAGTGACCGTTTTTCATTTCTTCTGCAGAATCTCAAAAACTGTTGTGGAATCCATTGATTCCACAAGTCGTTTAGTAACAGAAGTAACCCAAACACAGTAATAAATATATATCAGACCAATACCATTCACAGAGCAAAAGCTCTCCCCTTTTAAACCCCCCTTTTCAGATTCCCCGTCGTAGCTTTCCCCGGATTCGCCTTCTGCTGTTTCCCTCTCGACTGGTCGACTGCATTCGCGCCCCGTTGAGACATCGTTTTCTCTGGCGTCTCCTCTCTCTCGCTGTGCGGCCGGAGGGAGTTTCGAAGACGGGCGGTGGACGGATTGCAGCGTTTTTCTTTACCAATGCTTTGTCCCCTTTTTTAACCTTTTCTTCACCCTTTTTTAGTTTTCCCTCGTCTCCTTAATATGATTTACATCATTTTCGTCCCCTCGCTCAACTAGAAAAGCTCACAAAGTCCGTCAAAAACGATGGCATTTAAGTCCCCCCTATTTCACTTAGAATTTCACCTATATTCAAAAGACTTCATTATAGCCTTATTGATTAAACATAATAAATAATATTTCACCCATCCTCCCTGTGTTCTCTCTTCGTGTTATTCAGATTCTCTTCGTTTACTTCAGATTTCTTCATTCCAAAGTTAGGCCTAAAATACTTTATAATTACTCCCGCCTCGTCGTTCACACTTCCTCATCTCCATCTTATTCGACTCCTTGTCCTTCTGTCGTCGTCTATTTCTCTTCATTCGCTCCACCCTGTCGCTTAGTTTCCCCTGTCGTCTCTATTTCTCTCTCACCACACGCTCTCTCGCTAGATGTCTTCCATATCAACGTCGTGTCTCCTAAAGGGTAAATTTCCTCCCTTTAGTAGCCACAACATTGGTGCATCTCCATAACACGAACCCGAAATTATCAGAATCCCAATCAATACAGAATCCCAATCATCATCAGTAGACACGTCAGAGTCCGAATCTGCCTCTGAAACAGAAAACGAATCAGAAGAAGACGAGGTCATCACCACCACATCAGAATCAACAACACAAGAAACCTTCTCATTACTCAGTCGCTACGACGACTATTCACCAAACGACGACACGGTAACCATCAATCACATCGTCGAAACGCTACAAAATAAAACATTCAAACCAACTAGACTAGAATCCACATCATCAGACATAAAATTACCATTCACACTCTTATCCACACCTAACAACAACAAAATCCTAGCGCTGGTAGATACAGGAGCAGCGATCTCCCTTATCTCTGACAAGACTGCAGAAAGACTCGGACTGAAAGTAGTCCAAACCATCCAACTGTCGTTGACAGGAGTAACAGGGTCATCGTGCGAACCGTGCAAAATCTATCAGATCAGCTTCGTCGGCGAATCCATCGAATTCCACACCTACGTAGCAGGAATTCCAAATCTAGCAAAAACAATATATCGTACTCCAAAGTTCTCCAAAAAGGACAAAGAAACTTTAAGAAACTTGAAAATCAACCACAAAACCATTACCCCAGACGAAACCTACAACAACAGTCGAATGGAAATGATACTCGGTAACGACATCCTTCCTCACTTCATCCGTGGATCCCAACGAATCTGTCTCCCATCCGGTAAATACTTAGAAATCGGACCATTCGCTAATATCACATTCCCATCCGCTAAACATTGTCCCGTAATGGACCAAAAGATGACTCCAAATGGAACAGCAACTCTAGAAGACCCACATCCACCGTCCGTCAATGTTCTTATGTCCCAAAAATACGGAACAGATAGTGACGACGAACTGTCCCATCTCATTCTGCAACTTTGGTTGACAGAAAATTGCGGCATCGAATCAGCAACACTGCTAGAATCGGAATATCTGTCACAAGAATACTTAATCCAATTGTTCGAAAAGGAGATAGTCGTCGGAGAAGACGGATTCCTATACGTGGCACTCCCGTGGAACGGTAAACAGGACCGAATGGGAAACAACAAAAACCTCGCCTACAAAAGACTAACTACTCTCATCGAGAAACTAAGAAGGAATCCGGAACTCTTAAAAGCGTACAATAAAATTATTGAGGCTCAGCTCGCAGCCGGAATCATCGAAATCGTCACTCCCGAAATGAAACACGACGGCCCGGAATACTTCGCACCGCAAAATGCGGTATTCAAAGAAAACTCGACAAACACAAAAGTCCGAATTGTCGGAGATTCGAGTTCGAAGCAACGAGATACACTTTCGTTAAATGAATGTCTCCACGAGGGACCGAATCTCCTGAAAACTGCTCCAGGAATCATACTACGCCACCGTACCAAAAAACATCCCACTGTAGGTGATATAGCAAAAGCCTTCCATCAAATCCGATTACAGGAAAAAGACAGAAAATGTCACCAAGTGGATGTGGATCAGAGACATCAATAAACCACCCTCCGGAGATAACCTGGTAGAGTATAGATTTACCAGGATACCTTTCGGAATGAAATGCTCACCATTTCTTTTGGCCGCTACAATTCGGCATTACCTGCTTCTAGCAGCCACCGTTCTCAGCAAGGAAATCCATCAAAACCTGTACGTCGATAACATTATGGTAACAACAAATGAGCCAGAAGAAATACTCCCAAAAATTCTCGCTGTACAAGAACAGTTCAGAAAAATGGGAATGTACGTGCGCGAGATAGCGACTAATCACCCACCAACTATGAAACAAATCCCAGAAGCGGACCGAGCCGAATCCCATTTGGTCAAGTTCTTGGGATACGTCTGGAACACAGAGATCGACTCGATCAAAATACTCATTCCAGAGGCTCCAGAAAAGAACATGACAAAGAAAGAAGTGGCTTCCTTTCTAGCCAAACTCTACGATCCCATGGGATACACCGCTCCACTACAAGTTCGAATTAAGCGATTTGTACAACTCATCTGGAATGACGGACTTGACTGGAAAGAAAAACTATCCGACAAACTCTATACAGAATGGCTAAAGGTCAAAGACCAATATAAACACAGAGCAATCGAAATTCCGAGACAACTCAGAAGCCAGTATACTCCAAATCAGAGACCAGAAATGGCAGTGTTCTGCGATGCGTCAAGTCACACGTACGGAAATGCAATATACCTGCTATACAAAATGGCGGACGGAACAGTGGAATCCAATCTAATCGGAGCCAAATCAAAAGTAAGACCCAGTAATGGATCTGAATGGACTATTCCAAGACTAGAAACGCTAGCTGTGGAAATCGGAATGAGACACGCCCAGAGCCTCATCAAAGAGCTTACAGACGAAGACAAACCAACAAGGTTAGATGTATTTAGTGACTCGACGATCGCACTATCATGGATTCTTACAAAAGAACAAAAAAAGCAATGGGTGAATAACAGAGTAACCTCCGTGCATAAGATCGAAGCAGAGCTTAGAGCAATTGACATCGATGTATCCTTTCATCACGTTGCATCCGAACAGAATCCTGCAGATCTTGCCACACGAGGCATGAGTTCAACAGAACTCACAGAATCTCGAATGTGGTTCTACGGACCAGAACTATTAAAAGAAAATAGAGAGAACTGGAACACTCAGCTAGAAGGCGAATTACAATACTCGACAGACGAAGAAGATCTCTTTGAAAGAGAACTGAAACCAGCACCAAAGAACAAGAACATCAGACGAAAAAAGAAGGAAGCATTCACCCAGAATCTCGTCATGGCAGAAGTGGATGTATTTTCGGTATCCTGTCAAAAAATAAAAAACAAGACAGTACCAAACAACTACAAGTCGTTCGTACCTTACGAGTACACAAACTCCCTCAACTCCCTCACAAATATCATAAACGCCATCCTGAAATTCATCACGAAAACTGGAAAAAACAGGAAGCCAAGCCACCCAATCCTCAGTGCATACCAAGAATGCGATAAAATTGAGAATGAAACGGAAAGAGAAGTCCAAAGACGACTAATCGCAAGACTAGCTATCTTCCAAGAACATTATAACGAAGCCGATAGCAACAACTGGAAATTCAAGGATAACCTGAAACCTTTCCAGTCAAAAGATGGCTTATGGAGAACCCAGAGACACTTCTCTTCACCGAATATCCCTATGGAAACCAGCCAACCCATCCTGATCCATTCTGAGCATAAACTGGCTACACTACTAGCTCAAGAAATCCACGTACAGAATACACATCTACCGACTCAGTATCTACAAATGGCAATCAGAACCAAATACTGGATCAAAGCTGATGGAAGATTAGCAAGGTCGATCATCTCCAAATGTGTAGCCTGTAAAAAGGTAAAAGGCCTTCCCTTTCAATACCCATACACAACTACACTCAACAACAACAGAACAGTTCCATCCACCCCCTTCTCTAAAGTAGGAATCGACTTCTTTGGTCCATTACGGTACAAAGTGTCACAGTTCGATACACAAGAGAAAGCCTACGCTATCGTCTACACATGCCTTACAACAAGATGCACACACCTCGAACTGTGCGCTGACAGCTCAACTAAGAGCTACATCGGAGCCCTCAAAGCCATTTTTGGCCAACGAGGCGTGCCGCGTTATCTCTATTCAGATAACGCTCAAACATTCAAACTCGGCCAATCTATTCTCGAGAAAGATATGCGAGACTACTCAGCGGATCCAAACATGATCTGTTTTTAGCTCAACACGACATCAACTTCAAACACATCACACCCCTCGCACCCTGGATGGGTGGAATCTATGAACGAGTAGTGGGAATCGCAAAAAGCCAATTCAGAAAAGTACTGGGAAAACTCACCTACACATTCCCAGAACTCCACTACACGCTGAAAAGAGTCGAAGGAGTCATTAACTCACGTCCACTCATCAGGAATCCGTCTGATAAAGACGACGTCCCTGTTCTACGTCCGATCGACTTTCTACTCCCATCCGTTCTCATCGACGTTCCAAATGACACCGATAATAATGCCGGAGATCCAAGCTATAATCCAACCATATCCACCACAGAATCTGAAACCCGTCAACACCTGATGAAACTAGACGAGACTCTGAACAAGTTATGGAACATCTGGTCATCATCTTATCTTCTACTTCTTCGTGAAAATGCGAAAAAACGAACAGATACAGTATCACCCCGCCAAAGGTTGGGCAACTCGTTCTCATAAACGAAGAACTCATCCCAAGACACAGATGGCCTCTCGGTCGAATTACAGCCGTAAAAGGCGAACACCCCAATATTCGATCAGTCACGGTGTCTGTAAATGGATCCAGAAAGAAAGAGCTGTCAACCAGCTGATTCCATTAGAAATCGAGGACGACACAGACATTCACGCAGAACACACCACCCCCAAGACTCCACAAGACCCAGCCGTCAAGTCGGCAATTTCCGCACAGTCCAAACCCACTCGAATCATGCCTTCAAGAAAAGCAAAGGAAGGACTGAAGAACTACGGCAATGACTTGAGTTCCGACTAAGTACCTTCCTCGGAATTTCGCCCGGGGGGGGAGTGTTGTGGAATCCATTGATTCCACAAGTCGTTTAGTAACAGAAGTAACCCAAACACAGTAATGAATATATATCAGACCAATACCATTCACAGAGCAAAAGCTCTCCCCTTTTAAACCCCCCTTTTCAGATTCCCCGTCGTAGCTTTCCCCGGATTCGCCTTCTGCTGTTTCCCTCTCGACTGGTCGACTGCATTCGCGCCCCGTTGAGACATCGTTTTCTCTGGCGTCTCCTCTCTCTCGCTGTGCGGCCGGAGGGAGTTTCGAAGACGGGCGGTGGACGTTTTTGCAGCGTTTTTCTTTACCAATGCTTTGTCCCCTTTTTTTTAACCTTTTCTTCACCCTTTTTTAGTTTTCCCTCGTCTCCTCAATATGATTTACACCATTTTCGTCCCTCGTTATCTATTTCTATCTCTTAGGACAGAAACAGACTTTGAGAACTAAGAACACACTAAACTCACAACAAATACCTTTTATTGAGTTTCGCAAAAACGAGAACTTAGAACTGATTTAATCATTCAAGAAGAGTTCATATTTGACCTTTTGACGTGGCTTGGGTCATCCGGATTCCACGTTCCTTCTCTCCTTTGATTTCTTCTCTTCCAATGGGTTTCGTGGCTGAAGAACCTAGGCGAAGCCACTTCCCCCTCCTCTCGGCGATCGGGCGTCCTTTTCCGAAGACTCTCTCCAATCCAAATTGTGGTATCCTGTCCGAGTGTTTCATCCTTCTTCAGCTGACATCCAGTTGAATTATTCGGCAACGCCATCCGCAGATACTGTCGAAGACCGTCCAGCGACTTCTGATTCCACTTCTCCAAGATGAGTGGTATTTTGTGCTTTCCAACTGGCATCAGCGGATCCACCACCTCCACGTTGACTGACTTCTCCATCCATATTTTCCACTTTTCGGTCACTTTGGCGACGTCCCCAAATTCACATTGTAGACTTCTCGGCATCATCCAGACTTTCTCCACTTCCTTCGCAACTGATTTTACGAACTCAACTCTCTCGCTGTTCTCATCCTCCTTATCAGTGTACTCAACAAGCACCACTGCCTCCTTCACTTCTCCCCAATCGAACTTCTGAGTCCACCCCGTTATCGTCTTATTACGATACTCGAGAACACCTGGCCCCCTCGCCTCCAATCTAGGTCCGATGACCGCAACACTCGCCCGAATCTTCACCTTCTTTCTTTCCTTCTCCCCTTCCGACTTGAACACCTCTCCCACGTCACCCGTGCTTGCACTTCTCCCCCTCTCTTCACGCACGGCAACGCTCTTGCACTGTATCTCCGATACCTCCGTCGGAACCTTCCGAAGTTTCTCTCCTGGTCTCTCCAGTTTCTTCTCACCTCCAATGAACTGTACTTCTGCCGAGTTCTCTTCGGCATTCACCAAACCATATGGATCTTTCCATTTCAGCTCAACGCCAATGCTCTCAAAAGCATTAGTTCCTATCAGTATTTTCTCCACCCAATTGTCAACCAACTGGAAAACTACTCTCACTTTCCGTCCTCTGACCACCATGGGAATTTTGATCTGCATTCTGACTCATCTTAGAGTTTGACGCATTCAAAACTGTGAATGTCGGCTTTCCGAACACTTCAACTTTTTTCCCAGTCACGACACCCCGCCTTCAACCTCTCATAAGCAGTAGTCGATATCACCGATACGACTGCCCCACTATCAATGACAACCCGTCTCCGTTGTCCCAACATCTCCACCATTTCCACGGTTTCCACCCCAGCATTCTCGACAGTCCCCTCCTGGATCTGCACTTTATCGACTCTTTTCGATACACATTGCCAGGAACCATGTCCGATTCCTCCACAAGTGAAGCATTTCATTTTCGCTCCACTATCTCTTCCTCCCCTACAGTTTTCCTGTCACCATCGTTACTACCTTCAGGCGACCGACGACCAACACTGTTTCCCTGATCTCCCAATCTCCCCATTCTCTCTTTTGCTTCCTCAGTTTCTCATTCTCCCTCTGGAGTACAATATCCTTCAACTGGTCATACTGCGCCGCCAGTGGCAACTCCAACCGTTTAGCTACAAGCACCGACTGCAGCATGTCATCATCCTCCGTAGCTCTCATCAACTTTGTCGTTCTCATCTGCGACAACGTCGCTTTCTCGACCTCGGGATACGCTTTTTTCGACCACTTCTCTACCTCCACCAGGTATTCCCAGAACTTCTGTCCCGGAGCCCTCTGAAGGCGATCGAATTCATGCAAGGCCTCAGCCTTCGCATCCCCTGTCTCTTCCGGAGTTTTCTCTCAAACTCCACAAACAACTCAGCAATCGGCCTCTCCTGCCTATCTCCCAGTGACTTGAACAACGACTTCGCTGCCCCCTTCAAGTATCTCTCCTCCAATATGGCTACTAGCTCATAATCCTCATCCGTAACCTGCTGGTACTTCAGCAAGAACGCTCTCTTGAACTCCTTGAAGTCCCCAGTACCGTCAAACGTTTTTGGCTCTGGCAACGCCGACGCCTTCATCATTCTCCCCATAGATGCCACCATTCCCATCATAACCTCGTTCCCCGCGCTATACCTGGAACTTCTGCCACTCTTCCAATCTTCACCCCAACTTCTTTCACTATCCGAGTATTCTCCACGCCTGCCATGCATCGAGAATTCGTCATCCGAATCCCTTGAGGACCACTTTCTGACCACCTCCAACCTCGAGGGCACCGGAACTTCCTTAGTATCACGGGCCTGCCCAGCCTTCTTAGGCTCACCTTCCTGCTTTCTGAGCAGTCCTCTCAACTCGCTACTTGCCTCACGCTCCTCCTTTAGCGTCTTTTTGTACTTCGAGACAGCCTCCTCAGCCAATCTCTTCTCCTCTTTCAGCTTGTTCAATTCTCTAAACAACGTCTCTCTCTCCTCATTCCAAGCATCTTGTAACAATGCCAACTCATCCTGGGCCTTGTTGGCATTCTCCACGATGCCACCTGGCACCATTTCTACGCCTTTCTCACAGAGTTCACGCAACTCTTCTACCGTTTCCACTCCATTTTCCCTCATTACTCCAATAATCTCTAGCGGCCATCTCTCTCCGCCAAGCTCTTCAAATCGTTCTCGCAACTCCTGACAGTACTTTTTCACCGGCTCTACAAGCACTTCTGACTGTCTCTCATTGCCTTTGCACGCCGCCATGAGTGCCTCATACATATCACTCTCCATACGACCCGAAGACTCCAAAAAGTCAGTGAATCCCTTCACCAACTTGCGTCTCTCCTTCAGTCTCACCTCGTTCATTTGGACAGCCCATGACTTCTCGGAAGAAGTAACACTCGAGCTTCTCTTTTTAGTTCTCTCCGTACTGAACGACATCACCGTTTCTCACCACCGTCTCACCAATATCACACCAAAGTATCTCACCACGGTCTCACCGTTTCTATTTGTCCGACTCTTCGATCTTCGATCTCCGAGACAGGAACAGCACGTTCGCTGATATTTAGTCAACGAGAGGTTTTTTTCTCTCAAAACGAATTCGAATTGAGAAATAGTTCTAATAGCGAAGGAGCTCGGATCAGGTCTTATCACCTTCACCAGCGTCTGACTTCTACTACTACAACTAATTTGGTTCGGCCCCCAAGTTATCTATTTCTATCTCTTAGGACAGAAACAGACTTTGAGAACTAAGAACACACTAAACTCACAACAAATACCTTTTATTGAGTTTCGCAAAAACGAGAACTTAGAACTGATTTAATCATTCAAGAAGAGTTCATATTTGACCTTTTGACGTGGCTTGGGTCATCCGGATTCCACGTTCCTTCTCTCCTTTGATTTCTTCTCTTCCAATGGGTTTCGTGGCTGAAGAACCTAGGCGAAGCCACTCCTCGCTCAACTAGAAAAGCTCACAAAGTCCGTCAAAAACGATGGCATTTAAGTTCCCCCTATTTCACTTAGAATTTCACCTATATTCAAAGGACTTCATTATAGTCTTATTGATTAAACATAATAAATCTTTAATACACCCAATCTCTTGTTCTCTCATTTCAGATTCCTTCCGTTGTTTACACTTCTTCTCTTACAGTTTAGGCATTCAAAATATACATCTTTTATTCCAATTTATTCTACATTATCCTCTCTATTCTGTCTTCGTCGACTCCTCGGTATGTCCTCCTCGTCTCCTTCTCGTTTACCTTCCGTTCGGTCTCTCCTTGTGTTCCTTTCGTCTATATTACTCTCGTCTCTCTTACTCTCTCTCACTAGTAATCTACCATACCTGATTTGTAATTAGTAAGGGATATATACTTTACTTGCTAGTTGCAACGCTAGTTTGCGAGAATATCCTTTATATCTTTTTTGGTTTAAAAGATAATGAAACGAACTAAAAAGAATCTTACAAAACAAAAATTTGCTACAAAATAATGGAAAACTCATTCAAATATTC
>NW_026526119.1:0-37646 GCF_010183535.1 Caenorhabditis remanei
TTTCAATACATAATAACAAGTATATTATTTAACAATAGAAGAATTTTAAAATAAGAATGTTGCCTAAAGCGTAATAATCGGAAAAATGGGTGTAAAAAAGAAGAGAACTAGGTCTGAAATCCAATCTATCATTCAAACTAAAACGGATCCTAAAATTAATAAAAATTTCAATAACAATGAAACAGTAACAATTTATATGCGGTATGGCAGATTTCTGGGGGATTTTAATCCCACTTTAATCGCGGAATCAGCATACTTGAACGGGTGGGGAGAAAGTTCGTCGTTGTTTCCTGAAAATGAACAGTAGTAATTGTCACATTGAATAAATTACCTCATTCTCGGCGATTTTCGAGTGGTGGCTACGACATGAACATCAGCGACTGAGTCATTGCTGCCAGATAATCGTTTGATTTTTGGCGGCGGACCTCCAAACTCATCAGTTGTTTTCGAAGAAGTTTTATGCGTTTTCTTTTTAAGAACTTTTTTCCCCATGTAGTTTCCGCCGAAAATATCTTCCTCATCGGAAGTCGACACCCACTTTTTACCATTTTTCGAGAATCGCCTGAAATGAAGTGTTTTATGACAAAATAACCAGGTTATTACATACTTATCGTATTCAACTAACTCTTCATCTGATGCCAGGGATCCATTGAAATCGGGTTTTTTATCATCAGAATCTTGAGTAGTTTCATTATCAACGGTAAGCGATGAATCTGAGTTGAGACCAGTGTTCGATCCATTTGTAGTTCTATTGAGCTCTTTATCATCGGAATCTTGCGTTTGTTTATTATGAACATTAAGAGATTCATCTGAATTGAGACCGGTGTTCCATAAGAACATGGGAGAGATTGTGCGATCTTCCGGGTTTTCGGTTTCTGTGTCGATTCGAACGGTTTGAATAGTTGAATTCGGAGTGTCCGGATGAACTCTGAAATCATAAATACCAAATCGAGTGGCTGAAATTATAAAAAATACCCAGTAAGTCCGCGATCGTGATTAGTACGCGAAAATTCGGTAAATTTCCGCTTGAATCTCTTTGCTTGACCTCTTCTTTCCTGAGCTCTTTCTGACTGACGGATAGTAACCTCAGAAACTTTCGCGACGAGTGCACTTAAGTAATTCTCTCTCTGATGAACTTCCGAGTTCAAAAGAACCGCTACTCTGTAAATACAGTGAAATGAATAAATTGCGATAGCTTTTCTTACATATGGGAGCAGATTTCCGGAAACTGCTTTAGACAACCTGGATTACGACATTCAATTAGCTCGTTTTTCACTACAACTTCCACAAACCTGAAAATCTATTAGAAGTAATTATTATACGCTTGCAGTTATCACTCACGCTCTTGCTTGTGGATTCTTCTGAACGAGAAACGATTCGGTGCGTGAAATAACTTCCAAACTTAATATATCGTTTGCATTAGTAGTCGGAATTACTGGAAACACGCACATCATGTATAGTAGACAGAAAAAAGACTTACATGTTTTCAGAGTGGATGGAATGTTAAGAATTGGAACGAGGCAATCTTCAAAACCAACTTTTGCGAGGAAATCAATATTTTGCTTGATAGAGAATGAAGAGTGGCTTGGATCGAAGGCTGTACAGACAATGTAACTGTCGTCTCCTTCCATAGCACTTCTATAGAGTGATCTGACTTCTTCTAAAAACTTTAATACGTGTACGGATTTCTGAATGCACCTCTCACCCGCTAGATAATCAATCAACCTGGCCGCGCAAGTTTTCCCATTTTCGGGTCTTTGAATGATCGTAGTCTTAATCTTGGAGTTGATACATTCGATTTGATTGCTGGTAACATTTTGTGTATAAAAACCAGCAAGAAGTTTCGTTTTCAAACTATGTGAGTCAAAGAGTTCTTCTTTCTTGCAGCCAATCCTAAAGAAATCTCACTTTGACAATGTTTTAAGTAGAATTCCTACCATTTTTTGATTTTGTCATCAACTGTTGACTTCTCAAGTCGGTATTCAAAATCCTCCATTGACAGTGCTCCGAAAATCCCTCGTTTCAGGAAACGTTCGGCGTCCTGAAATTGTATGAGAATATGAAATCTACTGCATGAAAAACACGAACCGTTTTCCCAAACAGTTTTTTCATATCCGATTCCGAAACTTTAGATCCTACAAACTTTTCAATATTTGATCGACGATGTAGGTCGCATCGGCACAGTAAAGCTGATTCAAAATGAATTCCCTGCAAGTATAATTCCAGTGTTTCAAGAAGCAATGTATTATATTACCTTATGGTAATTAGAGAACGACGCTTCTCCATCATGAATAATCGACGGTACCCTTTTTTTGAATTTAGGGTCACTCTTTTCCATTTTTTCCAAAATAAAACTTGAGAAGGCTGCATGATGATGGGCATTTTTTGAGTTGTGTATCATGAATCCTATAGAAACATGCCTCATTTTATCACTGCTTCTTGTTCTACAATGATCAAAATGAAAGTCATTAGACACAGTTGGTAGAGAACGTACACAAAATTTGGTAGAGTACCACTCAGAATCGTGACATAGCAAGACGACAGATCGAATGTCGTATCCACTTCCAAATGGGGCAATCTCTTATCCGATCCTTTAACTGAGTACTCCTTATTAGATTCTGAAAAGAACTAGCCAATTGACGGATTATAATGAGAACATCGTCACCAATATACTCATTAACTTCTTCAGTGCTCCATTCTTCACTACCATCCATTTTCAATCTTATTTTTCCTAATCTCTTCTTCGACGGCAATGAGTTAACAAATAAAGACATCAAGTTGTCGTTGATGTACATGAATCGGAAATCAGATTCTGAAAAACAAACGAACGTATTCAGTATAATAAATTCGCATCGTACTTTCTGAATAGAATTGGGCAGAACGGTGAATACGCGTCAATTCAACAAAATCTGATGGGTTCGTTACCGGTCGTTTTCCTCTTTTCTTTTTGATAGTAGATGGAACTGATCGAGCTTGATTGGTAACCTGGAAAAATGATTGATAGTGCTTAATTAAATAGCTGTTGACGCTACCTGCTTCAAAGTAACACCTACTTGTGCATCGGACAACAATTTGAAAGCATATTTAATTGATCTACCATCTAGAGCACTTCGAACTGCTTTGATTTGATTATCTGAGGGGAAAAAACAATTATTTTAGTGCGTCAAGCATTGGATTACCATTCAATTTCGACTTCGATTCAACCAAACTACCGAAATCTACCACAGAACCATCAGTTACATATATCATAATACACGTATTCTTTGATGGATTGTGAATCGCATATTTCTTCAATGAGTCGACTTCCGGAAGATTACAATTATAAATTTTCAGTGTAGATCCATTCACTTCCAGTTTCCTTGTGCGGGGTTTTACTTCTTTTTTCCCTTTCTTCTTCTGATACCATTTTATTCCATCACATTTGATAAACGATTTTCCGACATTTTGAATCCTGCCAATTTTGTATCCCCGTCAATAAAATTTGGAAGACTGAATTTTGAAATATCTTCGAAAGACGACCCACTGAAATCGTTTTTTTAAATTCTCTTTTTTCAAAAATCCTCTTACCAAATTTCAATCGCATTTCTTACTGTTCCATCGGTAAAGGTCGCAAAATTCGGAAAATCGATCCACATGTTGATTCGATCGAGAAAAACTCTCGAAATTTGAGCTGAAATTATAAAATTAACTACTCCGTAAATGTACCCCAACTGAAAGGTCTCGCGGCGATAGGGGTAGGCAGCGAAATTGTTGGCTGAGTATCATACTTTAATGCATTAGGCCACCCATTCTTTCAAGATAAAAACAATTTTTGAAAGTTTTCACCAGTTTTTTGATGTTTTTTTTTTGTATTTTTTTCACTGTTTTTGGTAATTTTTGTGACATTTTGAGCCGTTGAAGTGCAGAATTTAACATTTTCCAGGGTTTCTCCACAACTTCTTCCGAAATGGATCTCTCGACGGTGCGAATTCATTTCATGCAGATTTTCCGCTGGTCAACAGCAATTTCTACAACAACAGCGTGTTTGTTCCTCAGCCGGTAAATTCTAGTTTGAAGAAATTTCCATTGAAAGATCTCCAGAGCATCAAGCCGCCAGTCAAGCTGCTTCCTCACGCCAAGCGTCGTTCAACACTAAATAATCTCACCACTGATTGTGACAACTTCTTCTTCAACGGAACGGCTGTTGAAAGCTCATTGACATCTCTCGTAGACAACTCTTCGTTGAAGGAGAGCTTTCAACCATCCAGTGTTTCTCATGTTGTTGATAATTCTTTCGATTCACTTCATCAAGAAATCACTCTTCAAGATGTTATTGCAAACGGACAACTATTTGATTTCGCTCTTGATCGATACGGTGTGAAGTTTCTGGAAATACTCTATCCCCAGGAAGCGAAAGACGATCTTCATAAATTGGTATTCAGAAAGCTTACCGAGTCTATTACTTTGTTCAATGGGTTGTGTCATAATTCAAACGACAACTTCATAGTGCAGAAGCTCGTTGAATATGCCTCCATCGAAAAGCAGAAGGTTTTACTGATGAAAATGATCGAAGGAGGATTGCTTGAAATGTGCAAAGACAAGTTCGCATATCGTGTGATTCAGTTGTCAATTCAGGTGCGTTTATTATAATTTATTTAATGCAAGATAAAACATTCTGTAAGTCAGAATAACATTCATGAAATTCAGAAACTCTTCAGTACCTCGCATTTTTCAGAAGTTCGATTGTCCCAATGTTACCCAACTTGTCCATGCAATCAGTAACTTCGACTTTGTCGCAATGTGCACCGATCAGACTTCCATACATGTTGTGCAACGTATCGTTAAACATCTTCCAGTTGACCTCTGGAGTTTTTTCGTCGATTTTTTGTACACTGGAGACAACTTGATGTCCGTATGACGTGACAAATACGGTTGTCGGTTAGTGCAACAGGTCATTGATCAGCTTTCTGAGAACCCAAAATCTCCATCCTTCAACAGGCGCATTCAACTTTTACAGAAGTTTATTCATGTAAAATGTATTTATAATATAAAAATGTAATATAATAAACATATGTAATAAATAAGTATATATAATAAATTTTGTATTTATCATGATCCCGCTCAAAATATTCCCTGCCGATCTCACACAATTTACAACCATCCTTTCCCACTGTTTTTTCCAAAGTAATTTTAGTTATATTAAGCAATTTATTCCAATTCTTTCTCGCCCCTACTGTTCATGTATTATATGTCTTTCCCAGATTCCTTTTCATTGAAAAGTGCTAAAATTGAAATAAGCTTTAAAAAAACTTGTTTAAAAACCTCCCCGGATAATAATAAGACGCACACAATCCATTCTCTTTTAAAAGTCAGAACTAATCTTTACTAATAATATTCAACAGATTCCGTCTGTGTATTTATTTGTTGGCAGCCATAACTCCCTCCGTAGTGGGCCGATTTTTATGAGACCTGGATAGATAGATTGGAAATTTGACTTAGTTGATGCCCGAACTTTTCTTTTTTCAAAAATATCAAATTTGACGTCTTCTGGAGACGGTGACGTTTTTAGTGCTGAATTGTGTTGAGAAAAGGTGTGTCCCGACAGGGTGGTAGAAAGCTCAAAACTACTGACTCGGTGTTTCTTGACTGCATTCTCGAAAGCGCTTCGGCCGCGCGTATTTGGCGTAGCGGTCTACGCAGATGACTCATACGCATGGGGTGATGAGTTCGTTCCCGCCATGTCGGAAAAGTTTTTTGGTTTTTTGCTTTGATAAGAACATAGACAGCCAGTATATGAAAGTTGTAAATAACGTTGTTACAGTCGAGATTTCGTAGATCAAAAGGATCCATCTTTGACAAAAACTAACAAAAACTCAAAAAATACTGTTAGTGCATTTTTTGAAGAAGAGAATAGGAAATCTGAATTTCAAATAAGGGAATTGACTTTCCGTGTGCCGTGAGAATTCTCTATAGATTTGCACCCCGATAGTTTCGAACTTGCTCTTTTTTTTAAATGATCTTAGTGTGCCATATTTAGAGGAAGGAGGCGTCATCGCCACCGACCAGTCAAAAATTAAAATTGATATTTCAATTATCCCTTTCCGTTCGAAAAAGAAAAAAGCAAAGTTATCAAATTTCTGTTCTTTCTGAAAGAGTCTTTTAAAATAGTTCCGCTCAATTTAGGATAAAAATCACTGAGAAGATTTGTGAGTTCCTATTAGAAAAGTAGGGATTATGTTACGGAACGGACTGCCAGTATATGAAAGTTGTAAATATTTTGTTATAAGATTTTGTAGAACAAAAGGGTGGAGTAGCTATCTTTCTGTTGACACTGTACACACCGCTCAAACTCTGTCATAATGGATGATTGAGCTCCAACTTTGAAGGTGTTTAAAAAATTACAATCCTACAAACACCGAGTCAGAAACTTGATAGTAGTTAACAATAAGCGTCATGGGGAAGTCTTGCAGCATTTAAATAATTTTTGTGAAGTACTGTCATGTACGGTTGAGAAGGATTGAAATCAAAATAGACTGAATAAAGGGCTTCTTTAACTTTTCAACTTAGAAATATGTAAAATAGTTTTAGTTTCGAAGTATTCCAGAGAAGAGAGGCGGCATCGCCGCCGAACAGTCCAAAATTTAGAAAGCAGAACTTTTTGGATCAAACCAAACTAAAAAGAAGATTTCCGTGTATATGAAAAAAATGTTGAACGAATTTGGGGGAAGGAGGCGGCATCGCCGCCGATAAGTCAAAAACTTCAAAAGAATACTCTACACGCAACTTTTGAATTCTCTTTTGGTGAAGGGTTTCTCAGACAGGCAAAAAAAAAAAAACACATTTCCTGTATTTAGTACAATTAATTCTAAGACCCGAATGTCTCAACCAAAAAATAAGCGACTAGGAATATAGAAAATGAACTAACACTTTTCAAGAATTGATGGTGAATTCTAGAATAAGGATTTGTCTAAATATGGCCTTAGTTTGCCTTCAGAGGAGGGAGGCGGCATCGCCGCCGATCAGTCAAAAGTAAAAAAAACTTAATATTTAGAGGATTGCCTGCCTTTTGAAGGGGAAAATAGAGTTACCAATTTTCTTTTCTTCTGAAGTAAATTCTCGAAATTTTATCAGAAAAGTAGGGGTGTTTTAATTGTTCTCTCTGGAACGGGTTGCTCAGCTAATAAAGACTACTAACAACTGAAAAAAAATTATAGGACCAGAAAAAAAGAGAATTCTGAGACCCCAATTGTTTGAACCCTGTGAGAAGCGCCGCAGGCGCTTCAACACTTACAAGGGTGGTGTTGAGAAGGAGGTTCAGTCGCCGTTAGGCGACGTGAACCGACTGGTTTGAGAAGAATCTTTAACTTCATTTTATCCGGGTGCTCTAACTTTCTTCTGTGAGTA
Source organism: Caenorhabditis remanei (assembly GCF_010183535.1). Classification (NCBI taxonomy): domain Eukaryota; kingdom Metazoa; phylum Nematoda; class Chromadorea; order Rhabditida; family Rhabditidae; genus Caenorhabditis; species Caenorhabditis remanei. The sequence continues at coordinate 7,384 of NW_026526119.1, forward strand.
GTAGCCAAACCAATAGACCTTCCAGTATCGATGCCCCCTCTGAGTATATCGATGACCCCTCTGAGAATGAGGGTCAATGTCCCCTATGAGCATATGAGAAATGACCCCTAAGAGTATGAGTGAAATGCCCCCTAAGATTCAATGACCCCTCTGAGTGAATGCCCCCTATGAGCACGATGCCCCCTATTCCAATGCCCCCTGGGAGTATGGGCCCAGTGCTCCACATAATGATACGCCAACCTTCAAAATTTTGAAAATCTCAAAAATGGGAAATGGTGAAATATTGTCCATAACCGTATTGAAAGCTCTTTATAAGTAACATTTATTAGTTTCATGACAAAAACAAACTTGATATAACAAATTGAGAAAATTCCAATTTTTCAATGTTTTCGTTTTTTCCAATCCACAAAATGATACGCCACTTTTCATTTTTTGCATTATTTCTTGATTTTTCTTCGAATTCTTCAGATTGAAACTGTGTTTTCTGCTAGTTTATTGTTTTTCACACTGATGGGTCCCAGAAAATTGCCGGCCGATAATGAAAAATGCCAGATGGACACTCTAACTGCACAAAACTCCTCATTCAGTCAAATTTCAAACGAAACAACCTGTTCGGGAGGTACACTCTGTCTATAGGTTGTGATTCCAGTAGATTTTGGGGCGAAGATTATTTTGGAAGGACATCCGCGCTTTCGGACCGACACAAACGCAGAACCATGCAGTTTGCTCCTATTTTAAGATCCACATGCTCCTAAAATGAATGTCGAAATTAACTTTCCCGTGTCTGCAGACACTGTTTTTCGAGTTTTATCGAAAAAATAGATTGTGCAAGTCAGAGGAATGTAGACGCATCGGATGTTACGTAGATTTATCGTGAAAACCTCGAAACATTTGCCAAACCCCTACACAAAGATGATCAAGTGGAGGTGGTTACTGTAACTCCTTATTGACCTGTAGACCGGCTTTAAAATTATCTTTGGCGGCAAAAAAACACATTTAATTATGAGAACACCGTTAAATGCCGTGATTACCAAAATGATTGCAAAAAGAATAAGCCGGTTTACAGGTCAATAAGGAGTTTCAGTAACCACCTCCACTTGATCATCTTTGTGTAGGGTTTTGGCAAATGTTTCGATGTTTTCACGATAAATCTCCGTAACATCCAATGCGTTTTACATTTCTCTGAGTTGCTCAATTTAGTTTTTTCAATAAAACTCGAGAAAAAGTGTCTGCAGACACGGGAAAGTTAATTTCGACATTCATTTTAGGAGCATGTGGATCTTAAATTCAGAGCAAACTGCATGGTTTTGCGTTTGTGTCGGTCCGAAAGCGTGGATATCCTTCTAAAATACTCTTCGCCCCATAATCTACTGGAATCACAACCTATAGACAGAGTGTACCTCCCGAACAGGTTGTTTCGTTTGAAATTTGACTGAATGAGGAGTTTTCTGCAGTTTGAGTGTCCATCTGGCATTTTTCATTATCGGCCGGCAATTTTCTGGGACCAATCAGTGTGAAAACCCATAAACTAGCAGAAAACACAGTTTTAATCTAAAGAATTCGAAGAAAAATCAAGAAGTAATGCAAAACATGAAAAGTGGCGTATCATTTTGTGGATTGGAAAAAACGAAAATATTGAAAAATTGGAATTTTCTCAATTTGTTATATCGAGTTTGTTTTTGTTATGAAACTAATAAATGTTACTTATAAAGAGTTTTCAATACGGTTATGGACAAGATTTCATCATTTCTCATTTTTGAGATTTTCAAAATTTTGAAGGGTGGCGTATCATTATGTGGAGCACTGTATTTTTTGAAAATGTTGAAAAAAAATTGTTGAAAAAAATAATTCTAGTGAAAAAAGTTTAAAAATTCAAATCCGGGCCGACCGGGCCGGGCCGGGGCGGCACTTTCTCGAAATTTCGAAAATATGAGAGAAAATGGGGGGAAATTGGGCGAAAGTGGGCAAAATTCTGGCGAAAGTGGGTGAAAATAGATGACATTTAAGCGAAAAAGGGTGAAGTCATAAAAAGAAAACTTCGACATGCAGACAGAACGAACAAGCAAACGATACAAACTCACTCGCTGGGGCATTGATGGGTGTTACCGACGGGCCAGACTTCCAAATCATTTTTGGTACCATTTTTTTAAAGGGTTTGCGTATCTGAATAAGTATTTACTGGAATAAATGAAAATGCAACACCAGCAGGAGAAACGGTGGTGACCAGGTGAGTATATTACTAGCAATCCATGTGGTGTGTCCTCGAAAAAGTGCAGGTGTCAGATATGAGACAGTTAATGATTAACAATACTGTCAAGAACCGGTCTATGAAAATTGAACGTGATTTTGAAAAGATTCCGACTCAATGCACTTTATCTATTCCTGAAAAAACCAGTAAAAGAAATTTTGATAACCACCAATTGTTGTTTTTCACATCTTACAGTAGAAATATATGTTGAATCAAATGTTTACAGTGCAAACTAAAGATAAGTAAGAGGTTAGTACTTTATAAATATTATAGTTGCTTCAGAACAAGTGGGAGTTTTTCGCTCGGAACTTTTAAAATGAACTTGTTAGTCTACCTAAAATCTAGCAAATAAGAAGTTCCTTTCCAAATTGATGGAAAAGGCATTGTTTTAAGAACGTTCAAATCACGAATATGTGCCTTACTCGATAAAAACACACAAACCATAGCTGTTGGTTGTACGCTTGGTTCCACTTCTGGATCTGGACACCCAGTTTGAAGTATTCAAACTTTGAAAAATTACAACTACTGTTTCGAGGCGCCTAAAATTTAAATGAAAATGTTGGGCCCGAAAGATCCAGCAGTGCATTCCTAAAATTCAAATTTCAAAAGTGTTGACTGTCGCGCGGACATCGGAACGGACCGATATACGGAGAGACACAAAACCAAGCCAGTTCCTCAATTCTCAGTTCTTGATGTTATTCTATTGATACTTTTGAACCACAATCAAAAAATCCAGAAACTTTAAAATTGAATGCTTCAGTATCCTACAGCATTTCTAGAATGCTATCTACAGTATCACTGCAAGATATCCACTTTATTCCCGACTCACCTTCTCAAGATCCGAAAAATTAGAAAAACAATTAGTATTCTAAAAAAATCAAAATCTGACCGATACACATTCAGTCTGAAATAGCATAAGATAGCTGTCTCCTGGGAAGCACTGTATTTATACTACCCAAAACAATGGGCGGGACTCTCATAAGGGGCGGAGACTCTTCCTACACCAAGCTTATTATTTTCTAAATAGCTCATTTTTTGAATATATGGGTGGAAAAACCTGGACGATTATGTAATTGGTATCGGGATTAGCCTAGACGTACCCATCTGGCGAGTAGAGCACCGGTATTCAAAAAAGAGGGGGAGGGGATTGGAGACTGGCTGGATTAGATTATGTAATCCCCCTTTCATGGAATTGAGCCGGTAATTGGTTGGCTCAATAAGAATTGAATATTCAAATAATGCAGTATCCCAGAACAATATCTACAGTATTCCTAGGCTATCCAAAATAGCAAATGCGTCTCCGGCGTTCCAGGCCTTTCCCGTCTCCTGATTTTCATCAGCGTTCAGATTTTTTTGAATAAAATTTGAACTTTTATAAATTTTTTTGTAATTTTTGAAAATATAGAACAACGTCAAAAGTTGTCCATCTCCACCTAGACATGTTTATATAATAAAATTAGAAGAATTGTAAGATGGTAAAAATAAAGTAGCGATCGTGTTTTAGAGTAAAAATGAAAGTTCTGGCGCGCCGCTGAAGTATATAAACTGCGTTGTGAGTTTTTTCCCGTCGTAAATTACTCATGTTCGGTATTGCCCGTTGGTTTACTTTTCTTCGCTAGTTTGAAAGTTGGTTGAGTCTCTTTGACGTTTGTGAAAGAGACAAGGAGAGGTTTTGGGAAGTAGAAAATCTGGCACTGTCGCGGAGAAAGATTTAGAGAATGGGGGAGAAGGCAAGAAAAAGATGTATTTCGGGAAGAGGACAACAGAGAAGCAACACTTCTATAATAGCGGAGTCGAAAGAGATCTAACAAACCCATGGTTTTCCAAGAATTTACAGAAGTTTTTGTAACAGACGTTAAAGGCTTAAAAAAGGGACATTATCACATTGGAGTTGCCTGTCATGGATACAGTACCGTGCCATAAGGTATACAATTTTGGTATTTTCAGTTGAAAATGTCCATCTTTGAGTTTGATCTTTGATCTCTGGCCATTCTCTAGTCTGGCCAACTACACTGTCCCACAAGCCTATCCTTAATGAGGTGCCTATCGCTAAGCCTATCCTTAATGAGGTGCCTAAGCCTATCCTTAATGAGGTCCTTAATGAGGTATGGAATTTCAGATTTTCAGAATTTTCAGATTTTCAGATTTTCAGAATTCTCAGATTTTCAGATTTTCAGAATATTCAGATTTTCAGATTTTCAGAATTTTCAGATTTTCAGATTTTCAGAATTTTCAGAATTTTCAGAATTTTCAGATTTTCAGAATTTTAGCAATTTCAGAATTTCAGCAGTTTCAGATTTTCAGAATTTCAGATGTTTTCAGCAATTTCAGATTTTCAGATTTTCAGATTTTTTGGAAATTCATTTAGAGCCCCGGGTGGGTGTCGAACCGGTGGAGGGGAACCGACTGCCGGTTGGACACACAACCGGGTGCGCCAACTGTGTAACCTAGACTGAGGGGTTAGATGATATTTATATACCGAGCGCGCGCGCCCCCTCGCGAGGGCGCCTCGCCCCCTCGAGGGTCGCCCGGTGTGTGGAGAGAGGGGAATGTCTCTGCGTCTCTCATACCGGGCGCGTCTCTCTCGTTGGCACCCCCTCGATGGGAGCCCGGTGTGGAGAGAGAGAGAGAAGGCAACTCTGCGTCTCTCATACCAGATGGAGGCCGGTGCCCGCTCCCTCGAAGTTTCTCGAAGTTTTCTTTGTGTCTCTCATGGGAAGATCGTCTCTCGGCTCGGCTCCCCTGTTCTCGGCGTCTCTCAGAAGATATCATTGCGCCCCGACTCTCTCTCGTTTCTGAGGGAATCTCTCGCCTTCAAGGAAACGTGGCTTAAACCCCCCACATCTGCAAGGAAACGTGGCTTAAACCCCCCACATCTGCAAGGAAACGTGGCTTAAACCCTCCACATCTGCAAGGAAACGTGGCTTAAACCCTCCACATCTGAAATTAAGGAGAAAACATTTTTCAACATAACCAAATTTATTCATGGGACCATTAAAAAATTATGCGAAAATTTAAAAATCTTCTGGTTCCTGTTTTGGTTCGGCATCCATTGATGGGGCCATTGGAGGAGTCGGCATAGTGTTCTGGGGAGCTTGGAATGTTGCTGGTGGTGGTGGAACGAATGGAGCTTGGAACATGGGCGGCGGTGGTGGGATAAAGAAGGTCCAAACCAATGGCAGCGGTGGCGGTGGGAACATCCCAGTTGGAGGTGGAAACATCCCAGTTGGAGCCATCGTTGGTGGTGGTGGCAAAGTCTGAAAATTCACAAATAAGTTGACAGAAAATGTCTAACCCTATAAATGACGTCCCAATGGCTAATTTCCCCATAAATGGTGCCCCAATGGTCAATTTCCCTCTATAAATTACCTGCATTGGTCCAATTGGTGCCGCCGATTGTTGTGGTTGTTGTCCAATTCGTGTCATGGCCGGAGGTGGTGTTGTTGGCATAGGGGCTGGCTGAAAATTTATAAGTTTTCATTTCTAATTTCACCCCATAAATGATCCCCCAATGTCTGAATTCCCCTATAAGTTACCTGGAAACTGCCGTTTGGAAATATTTCGTTGAATCTGTCGAGTAATGAGCGTGACTGAAAAAATAATCTATATACAAGAAATTTGAAAATTTTTAATTTTACCTCCGACGATTCAACCTTATTCCGTTGAGCGTGATGCCATATTGGGCATGCATCTTGTGTCCGGTGAAACGCATTCTTGCTGCGTTTCATATTGCCCCATCCAAGGCACCCAGGAGTTGGGCAAATGGACACCGATACGGCCTTTCCTCTCAAGTCATCTGAAGATGCATAATGAATATTTTCAAAAACTTTGAAAAGGCTTACCCAGCTCGATTGAGCTCTTCCAAGACATACGCAAAATTGGAATAACGGGGAGGGAAGAAATTGTGGACGAATTCATTTTGCAGGTTCGCAAAGTGGTGAATGAATGATTGGAAGTCGTTTTCGCGGACTGTTTGTGTAACGTGTGTCCTCCCTCTGTGCCAGCTCATGATTGAAAGCGATGACTGTTCACCCAGAAGCAACATGATGCTTACCGAGTGCGTCTTTGTAAATTTTGATTGTACCCACAAGAGTCATATTCTGGAACTTGTCGTCCAAAAGTGGGATCATTTGTGGATATGGCTTAAATCCCGTGGTGCGCTGATCCTGTGGTGGGAAGGGCATTACAGGAGATGGTGGTGGAGATTGTGGATCTGTTGGGAGTGGAGTTTCGTCAAACATGGTGAATGAGTGAATGTTTCAGGCGGCCAACGGTTTATATACCCTACACTCGCACCGTTTCAAATGATTTTTGACCCATTTCTCGACTAGTCTATCATTATTCGCCAAATTTCTGGAAAAGGGGGCTCTGATCTTCTTGTTGGACTGTTTCATCGCTTTCCTGATCAAGAAGTATATGAAGTAGAATCCACACACGTCCGAGAGGAGTCCTTGTACGGGGGAGTCAAAGACTTTTTTCCACTTGACACAGTTTTTGGATGAAAAATTCCCGAAACTCTGATTGTGGGTCTGCACCACTGCTATCCATAAAATAACCAAAGTTTCGGTCGTCAACCCAGAGAGCTACCCAATGTTCTCCAGAATCATCACTTGGTGCTGTATTCCAGATAAATGAGCATGGTCGGCGGAAAATTGTTGGGTGTTGATCACATGGAAAGACTCCAAAAAAGTGTGGTCGTGTAATTTTGCATGTGCTAAGAAACAAATCCAACTGACTGGTGGATAGAGCCATAGTTTATTCAGAAAACACGGTAACGGAACCAAACAGTTTCAATGGGGAACATGGAACCCGATGGGTCACGCAAAAGGGGGGAATTTGGGTAATTTAGGCGAATCTTGTATTTTTCCTCAAAATAGTGCTTGATTGAGACTTGGCGGCGTCGTGGTTGAGGTTTTGAAGCCGACTTGTTGACAAAGTGGTGGGAATGTGGTGTTGCGTCTCTGAAAATTGATAATGAGGTTGGAATGTGTGGAAACGAAAACTTACAGGCTCAATTCTGATCCAGGGGGAATTATGAAGCCATTGCATGAATTCCAAATTTTGGTTGGTCCCAATTCATGCATTTTGCGATTCATCTCCCGAATTTGTTGTGCAGAAATTCTCTCGACACGACCCATCATCATCATATAGGTTGCCAGGTTGATGTCGACATACTGAAAATTGAAAGATAAATTTTGAAGACGTGTGTGCTTGGCTTACCCCTGGTTCTGGCGGTGTGTAGTCAGGTGGGAGAGTAATTGGGCGAGCAGTTCCTGGTAGCATGACTGGTGCTTGTGCACAAGTGCGCGACCACTTTTATACTAGTGCCTATGACTCATCATCACATTGCGGAAACCGTCGACCGTGATCATCCCATCAAATTGCGACAAAACAAGCGCGTTCAGGCCTCCCGTCGGTGTCTTCTCGTTGAACTTGATGAAAAGTTGAGTGCTTCCGCTCTGTAGGAGTTCCCATGAATTTGAATCATCAATCGCTGCAAGGTTGAAGACGTAGAATGCAAAGCCGCTTCGGAACATTTTGTAAGTGATTCGTGGACATGATTTGCTGGTCACACACCCAAGCTCTTCGTATAGTCTGGTGAATGCCTGAGCATAATTTTTGTTGTTAAAGTCGCACTGAATCGGCTGTGGAGGATAAACTGTTCCGGCAATGTCCAATTGGATTTGGGCCAAGTTGTGGTGAGCAAAATTGAAACAATTCTTTGAAAATTTTCCTTCCATTGCTTCAGGGGAAATCAGACCAACAATAACTCGGCGTGGTAAAATATCTTGGTAGAGCATGTTGAATGGGAGCTCCATTCGTCCTTCAGGAATCGAAATCACCTTTACCTTCGTGACTGTGAATGGATACCGAGCCGGTGTGGTTCTGAGATGATTTTCCAGGGCAATCGATGCTGAAGCGACAACCTCAATAGCTCTCATATGTAGTTTCAGGTCAGTGATGTACATTCTGGCTGGTCCATCTTCCTCAACGCATTCCAGACAGAAGGCATCCGTGTTTCGGTACAAAGTCAATTGAATGTTAATGTGTGGAACCAAGAGACGGTCAGTTTGGAATGGTTCCAAGAAGAGTGGTGTGCAAATGTCAAGACCGTCATCACCCGAAACTGTCCTTTTGGCCGGGTTCACAGTACTCAAATCTTCTTCATCGTTGATCCAGCGTGCAGCTCCAAGAAAGCCTTCCTTGGTTTTATCGTTTTCGCCTAAAAGTGTTTGAATGTACGCTTTGTAGGCGTAGTGTGACGAGTCGTAGACGGGGACGTTGTTATACGAGAGCTTGACTTGATTGAAGAATGTGGCCTCAATGAAATTGGAATGAGAAACGACTACCGGTTTTCCGTCAGTCTTCTTCTTGATACCAGCCAAATGAACTTTGAATGAAAGGTAAGTTTTGTTGAGTTGGAAGAAGTGGGCACTATCAAAAATGTTGAATGTGTAGGGACCTTTAGCGTCAATTGGGTTTGATGGGGGTAATGTCATCCATTTTCCCTTGTTGAATGCAACTTGACTGGGTGGTGTGTCGAAAAGGCAAATGTTCGCTGTAGCACACGGAGTGCTCTTGTTCATCAATTTTGCCATTTTCCAAAAATGTCACGTTTGCGAGATGAAGACTTGGCAATGGTACGTTTCTTGCGAGTGATCTTCCGTTTTTCAGATTTTTTGGGCTTCTTGGTGGTTCGTCGTCGTCGTCGTTTCACAACCTTCTTACGTTTGACTGTTCGTCGTTTACGGCGTCCACCTTTTTGACCAAGTTTGTCGATTGCTCGATTGACAAGTGAATTGTAGGAATTTGAAGCGTTCTTTGACAGCGACTGTTTGAACGAGTCACCAGCCGCCACGTCGTTTGCAACGCGAAGTGAGGAATCCATGACTTCGCGGCCAACTGAGACTCCCATCCGCTTTAGAAGAGGTACGGCCGAAATGAAGAGCTTTCCGAGTAATTGTGAAAACGGGCCATTTCCCCGCTGATAGATACTTCCGGCACGAAATCCACCAAAACCTGCTTGATTTGGGTCACACTCAAAGAAGGCAACCCAATCAACAGAGCGATCAGGATCAAAATCAACGTACATCGTAGGAGAGCGCTTTTGTAACCGATTGAGTGATCAGCCATCAAATGAAATTTTGACGGGTCGGAAGTGTAGCACTATGACTACTTTTCCAGAATTGAAAGGAATGAAATGGTCCCGGTCGTTCTTGATCTGGATTCCTATACGTGAGACGTCAGTTGGTCGAACTCTAACATATAACGGTTTTGTGAAGGTTTGCTCAACATTGGCTCCATTTCCAGTGTTCATGCTGATAAACCTTTAAAATTGGGACTTTCATGTGACTGATGGTTTGGGGCTCCACGAGGTCTTCAGAATACACATACATCAAATCGGAACCCGAAAATGTAGAATATTTTCCCAATGTTGGAAAAGTCTTGATTTCACGATCGTGGCCAAGAAAATATGCAAGTCTTGCCGAAAGTTGGACTTGTGACACGCTTTCGTGTGTCTGAATCAGGATCCGTTTGTAGAGTGGGTTATACTCAAAAATTCCGATTGTTGTGTTGGTGGTGTTCAAAATTTTGGCCAATTTTGAGGATAGTGTATGATTCAGAATTTCAGTCAGCTCTTGGGGTGTTGAGAATGTGCAACTTTGAATTTTGCACTTGATTGGTGAATTTGCGAACCCCACGACAAACTCGTTTTCATTCCATCCATTGTCTTCTGGTAGATTGGAAATCAAGTCGTGCGAGGATGGGTAAATGATGGAAGACAAGCCAACTTCAAATTCACGTTCAAAGTGTATCGGGCTTGGAAGTTGTGTATTGAAATTGGAAATTGATGAAGTTGCCTGGGCATTACTGACTAGGGTGATGTAAAAGTCACTCATGATCTTTGAGTTTTGGGTTGGGCAAGAGGTAACCAATGCAGGAGCCAAGTACGGTCATCCACTGATGTTGTTGAGTTGGATCAGAACAAATTTTATATAGAGCAACAAGACTGACAATGTAGACAATGAAAACTTGGGAACAATAGACAATGAGGGCTCTAGAGCAATCTGTGTTTCCACAAGACCACTTTGCGTTATCCATTATAGTCTTTGAAATCCGATTCTGGGATCCACGAGTTGAATGAGTCGTCGTAGCCTTTGAAACTGACCAAAAACTCCCGAATGCCCTTCCTGGTCCGTTTTCTAATGATTCGGTCAATTTCATAGAAATCATCAGGTTTGTTGTAGATTACCATTTCTTCCTCGTACCAGATTCCATCCACCTCTCGATCGAGTGTATCAGCCAAAATGTATGCTGGGATGTCATATGGAATAACCTTGATGACTTTGAAAATTTCTTCAGACCACTTTGCTCTTGTACCCTTTGCGAATGGTGAATTGTCCATCAGGACACGTACCGTGTTCCCAATTTTGAATTTGGCGTCTTTTCTTGTGGGGGATCCATAGAGACGTTTCCAAATTTCAGTAGCATTTTCCCAAGAAACTTTTTCAGGAGAAGTTCCAAGTGACGTCATGAATTTGGCATTAAGACCTTCAACGACTTCAGGCAAAACTCGGGTCCACTCAAAACTCTTTGTGGTCGTAAACCATTTTTCCAGCTGTCTCTTGATACGCATGATGGCGTTCTCGGCATAACAAGCCTTCACGTTGGTGTTTTTGGGGTTCAGGTGAATGATGCCTAGGTTTTTGCAGAGTTTCCGAAACTGTTTGCCCATAAACTCGGTACCTGGAAATTGAAAATTTGGTTAATCAAGAATTTCAGACTCACCTTTATCGGCATACAGCTTGCTTGGAATCCGCCACTTTGACCGCAAAATTTCTTCATAAGCCTTTGTAACTGTGGCACATTCTTTATTTTTGAGTGGTCTGGCAAACACATAGCGGCTAAAAACGTCCACAACCACCAGAATGTAGCAGAAACCTTGGTTGTGGGACTTTAGAGTTGGTAGCATGGCGAGATCTGCCATATGATGGCTATCCGGACCTGTAGCTACCCATTTGTTGTGTTGAATGAACTTGGACTTTGGAAAATGTCTAGTGTAGGCATCATTTGTGTGGAGATAGGCGACAACTTGTTTCCTCTGAATGTCGGGGTGAACTTTTCGAGCCTGCTTCAAGAGGGTTGACACACTACGTAGACCACTTTTGGGATCCGAATAGAGACGTTCAAGGGTTTCCTCTAGCTTTTCCATCGCGTAACACTAAAACTTCGTGGTGATGCACGGGTTCGGTATTTCCGTCGTGGGTTGAGAATGAAACGTTCGGGGAAATCGGTTTTTTTCAGCTCTTCAGATAACAGTGCTAAACCTGGTTGCACTCCATGTAATGGTGCCTCGTTGGTCAAATCGTCGGCAATCCGCTTAATGTTGTGAATCGTGATTGGGTTACCAAAAATCGTTAGTTTTCCAGTACTCTTGTCAAGTTGGAAAATATTTGGAAATTTCCCGATATGCTCCAAAATGCGCTTTTTGGCAATTCCAGGGGTGATGAGTGGTGCAGTTGTGGTATCACTAGTCGGTTGTGGGTCGTGAAGGCTTGAACGGCGTGTACGTGGTGGTGGTTGTTGTGGACTTGGCGGTTGTTGTGGACTTGGCGGTGTTGGTGTAAATATAGTGTTCTCTGTCACATTGGGGGTTTCTTCATGTGCTTCAGGCTCCTCCTGGGTGTCTAGTCGGGTTTTCACAATGTTGGTTAAGTGTGATCGTAAATGAGCCACTTTGGAATCGTTATCAAGAGGGGCTTTCAGTAGTGTGTCGACGGTTTCTTCTGGAGCTTTTTGACGTGAAATGAGATCTTCATGCTCTTCGATGGTTAGAAGTACATATTTACCGTAGGACATGTTCAAGAATGGTTGAGGCGGCCGAAATCAGAATTGGCAAAAGAGCAATGACTGGACTTCCACCAGTTTGTACCAAAAATTCACGAGTCTTGTCCAAATCACGAAGTTGTGCCAAACGTCGTAAATTTTCCGACTCTGGTCTTAATTTTCGGACATTTTCTTGGGATAGCGGTAGATTACCGTTCAGAGTGTTGAAAATCAGGTCCACCAGACAAATGATTGAGTTTTCAGGCATTGCATCAATTAGGGCAAGGCGAGTAGATTGGTCTTTGGCTGAGGAAACAGCCAATATTTGGTTGAAAGTCTCCAAATCCCATTCAGGTTTACGACTTTGGGATGAAGACATGGGTAATTTTGTTGGGTAGGAGGTTATCCCGGAAACGTAACTCTTCGGGACACGATTTGTGAAGGTCAATGAGTAGATATGTGTAGGGCTGACTCGTGGCATCCTTATAAATAGCCAAAAATGTTTTGCATTCGCCTGGCATGAGCTGAGAGCCTAAACAGCTGACACTTGACTTGTCCGCGTTGTTTTTGAACAAAATTATGAAACTTGCTTGCAGACGAAGGTTTCGGATGACTTTTGAGTAGAAGATTGTGTGGAGCAGGAACATGATGGTCATGTCGTAGTGATGGGCCAAAACGGAGACTAATCGTTCCATTCCCGAATTTTGGTCAATTTTGGTCATCAGATCATCAATCACAATCATTGCTTGTTGGTCCTTGTACTTTTTCAGCTCTTCCAGGTTCGGAAGACCTTCACGAAGGAGAATGTCTGGTCTGTTTTTCAGTGAATCGGGTACGCTTTCAAAGGTGTCGTAGTACCAGAAGCATACACGACTGTTGACGTTGAAAATTTGATTCCGTTGATCCACGATTTGACGAGCGAGAGTGCTTTTCCCCTGGCCACTGGGTCCAACGATGAGGATTGTGCTTTGCCAAGCAAGACGTCGAACCATGTTGGTGAAAAATTTCTGAAAATGATGTGTTCCCCTGTTGTCGAGGGTTTTCGTGTTCAAGTTTATCACAAATTTAGTCAAAATTTCCGAGTTTCTGTGTGAAATTGTGAATTTTCCAAAAATTTTCCGTTTTTCGCCAAAGTTCCGATTTCGCAATACTCTGACTAGTCGAAAAATTGCGCATTGTCAGTGTGTGCATACACCATACGCGCTTGCGCACTCGTCGTAAAGTTGTGGGCATTGTCAGTGTGTGCATACACCATACGCGCTTGCGCACTCGTCGTAAAGTTGTGGGCATTGTCAGTGTGTGCATACACCATACGCGCATATGCAGACTTTGAAGTTGTATGGAAAGCAAAATTTATTGCAAAATATCACAGAATTTAGTCACAATAACCAAGTGGCAGTGTCGAGCCGTCTTGGAGAACCCGGCGCTTGTTGAATGTGTAGCGCAGCATCTTCTGTTGACTTCCTGAGTAGGTATTGTGGAGTCGATCCCTCTTCATCACTTGTTGTGGAACTCTGACGATGGTTCCTGGAGCCTGAGCGAGGACGTCCTCCACCATCTTCTTCATGATATCGAAAGTGACCCGTTTATCCGCCTCCGAAGTGAGGGTGAGGCCCTTTGCCTTGCGGACGACCTGGAATTATTGTAATTGATTTTCAGAATTTTCAGTGAAAAATTTACCTGTTCGGTCCCGTCTTCCAGCGTCTGCTTGTAGCAGTACGTCTTTGGTCCCAGACTAACAAACTCTGTCATCACTCCTTTGAGTTCGTTCGTGAGCTGCCCCAAGAATGGACCATATTCATCCTTGAGAGGGTCGACTGCATTGAGCGGAACCGTGTAGGCGATGGAGTCCGTGTCTGAAAATTTGATTTTTGTGAGAATTTCAAGACCGTTTGATTACCTGTATATATCAGATTTTCGGCTCCTACTTTCTCCATCAGCTTGTAAAGCCTGAGTCTGGCATATGAGGTGACGTATGCCGCAATGTGGACGGCTCCTGTCTTCAGACTCTTCAATGTTTCAGCCTGCTTTGTTGTCCTCATCATCACAGTGTTGTTGACAGTCCAGAAATCTTCTATGACAATTGACGTGTCATAGTAAATTTTCCAGAACTTTGCTGGCGTGACTACGATTTCCGTGACTGCTCTATCCACACGTTGGGCCATTTTTCCCCACTGAAATTTACTCCCTACTTTAAGATTTCAAGTGAAAAAGCTTACCAATGAGTTCACCAACAACTTCGTTGCGAGACGGCGTGGTGGGGACAGATTGAACTTGCTTTTGTCGCTGACGTCGATACCTTGGGCCATGTAAGAGGCAATGAAGGCGTCCTGCTCTTCGGGTGTCGTCACATCTTCTGGCCATCCTGATGCATACTGCAAAAAATGGGGGTGTGAAACGTATAGAAAAATTTCAGACTTACGATTTTTCCGGCCATCATCTCATTGATGTATGACGTGAAGAGACCTCCTGCACCATCTGCATCATTTGTGGCCCAGTTATCATACTTGATTCCCTGAAAACAGAAATTTATAGACAAATTTTTACATGGATCACCTACGTGATGGATTTCGATGATGACGTATCCCAATTCCAGAGCCTTTTTGAGTTCTGCTGTGGTGAAGACACCGTTGAAGCTCCTCTCTTTTTCGCTGTGTGTGCACCTGAGCTGATTGTTGGTCTTCACACATTCTGAAACTTGAAATTTCAAAATTTTTCGAAAAAATGATGACGTACCGAGGCAGAGTGCGAAGAACAGTTTTCCTCCTGTTTTGAGCCCCAGAAGTGGTACCTTGAGGTCCTTTGGCGCTCCAACTCGGCAGGCGATGAATCCTTTGAAGCGGATTTCGCTGGGGTCCGTGAGCGGTACGGTGTACTCCGATCGTCGAACATTTGTTGGGGCTCCGATCGGGAATTCTTCAAACTTCATCACTGTCGGGTAGAGACTGAAATAGTTTTAAGGTTTTGGGGGTTTGTCTTCATTGCAGCAGAGGCGGCTGTGATTGATTCCTGGAAAATTTAAATTCGCACCTGGCTAAACTTGAGAATACTTACCTCAAAAAGACAGACGTTTGTAAGCTCCTCGAAGTCCTTTTCGAATGGTATCAATGCGCTCGCCAGGATGAAGACGTCTTCGAAGCAGTACTTCTTGATCTCGCTCTCGAAGTTGAATTGGTGGTGTTGAGCGCGCGCCTCATCAAGAAATTTGATGATCTTTTCTCGGGCAGCTGGCGTCTTGTTCTCGAGGTTGTAGAACTCGTTTCCTGGCATCACCCCATCATAGTCGAAATTCTCCGGCTTGATGAAGTGGAACGGGAACTCTCTGAAAAATTTTGGTCGTCTTTTCAAAAATTTCTCGGTCTACACTCACCCTTTCTGCACTGGAATGTTGAAGGCCTTCCCAATGGCTGCCAGACTCATTGTCAGGTATTTGTATGAGTCTAGCAACTTCACCTTCTTGTGCTGAATGAAGATGATTTTCGTTCCTGCCGTCACCACGGTCGGAGTGGCTTTTGTTTTGGAAATGAGGTAGTTCAATATGAACTGCCAGTCATACCTATAAAATGCCTTGTCTATATATTTATAAAATTCAAAAACTCACCCTGACCCATTGTGGGCAAGTCCAACAAATCCCTTGTTGTGCTGGGCGAAAATCCACTCCGCTGCTTCTTCGGCCACATTTACAAATCGATTGTCCGCTGAAATGCAGTCGATGAGTTTGCAGCGGCCATCGGGTGAGCATTTCGGGCAGAAAAGCCCTAGCGCCTCTTCAACAGTTTTCGGCATTGTCGCTGAGCAGTCTGGGCAATATCGGAGTGCCACGAAGAGTACTGGCTTGTGTTTCCTCGTGATCGGGTCAAACATGCACTGAAAATTGAAGAATTGAAAGAATTTTGGTGGTTAAGTCATACCTCAAAATCACATGCGAATCTCAAATATGTGAGATTGGTCTTCTTGACTGAGAGCGCCATAATGCATTTGTGTTCGGGCGTCATCTTCATGTTGCACCGTGTGCACCACTTCAAACCGCAATCGTGTGGGGCGGTGATCTTGGTCTTGTTGGTGTAGAAGACCTCTCCACACTTTTTGCATAGTTTCGTGTGGTCACAACGGCTTTTTCCTCTCTTCGACCCTGAAAAATTATCGTTATATTGGTCATTAGCCAAAATTCAAACCTTTTGCGAGGTGGTTGTCGAGGCATTTTTGAGATCTGAAGACCATCTCACACTTCACACAGCAAAATTCCATGTCGCGGCTCTATAGGCAAAGAATGGTCCCAACCGCAAAGAACGGTCCCAACCGCAAAGAATGGTCCCAACCACAAAGAATGGTCCCAATATTTTGGGTGACCCAAATTTCCGAATTACATGGTCCCAACCGCTAAGAATGGTCCCAACCGCAAAGAATGGTCCCAAAATTTTGGGTGACACGAATTTCAGAATTGAATGGTCCCTACCGCAAAGAATGGTCCCTCGAAATTGATACGAAAAACTTTTCATCATTCTCTTAGGCTTAGGTTTCTTAGAAATTGGTGAAAAAATTGACAAAATCGGTTATTAATCGTATTTGTCAATTTTTTCCCAATTTCTAAGAAACCTAAGCCTAAGAGAATGGTGAAAAGTTTTTCGTATCAATTTCGAGGGACCATTCTTTGCGGTAGGGACCATTCTTTGCGGTAGGGACCATTCAATTCTGAAATTCGTGTCACCCAAAATTTTGGGACCATTCTTTGCGGTTGGGACCATTCTTTGCGGTAGGGACCATGTAATTCCTTGGGACCATTCTTTTATTTTTTGGGACCGTTCTTTGCGGTTGGGACCATTCTTTGCCTATAGAGCCCATGTCGCTTGGTGTCGATGAGCACTCCATCGATCCACATGGGCGATGCCTCAGTGGACAATTGTAGTGGGTCGCGAAGCTTCCACACCTCTCGAGACATTGGTTACAGAAAAATTTTGTCTTCAGAAGCGTTGGGAGGGCTCGCACACCCGAAAAGTGCCCGATTCCATCGATTTCCTCCAAGAAGATGGGGATCGTCTTGTTTTCCCCAACGTAGGGTCCCGCGAAGAAGGGTTGGGGTTGGTCCTTGACGATTGCGATGATTTGGTGCGTCCCCGCAAACACCGTCTCTTGGAGCTGCTTGATATCGTCATGATCGAAGTTTTGCCGCTTTGTGATGCCAGAATTCTGAATTTTTTGATTTATAGAAATTTTCGGAATGTGATTGTGGTTACCCTTTTCATTTCCCTAACTTCGACATAGACCGTCAGGCATTGATTTGGGGTCGAATCTGACTTTTTCAACGATTGCCTGTACATCCGTGCGGCATGTTGTCTCTCATCATGTGTGACTCCATGTTTCTTCAGTAGGAACATCAATGACTGATAGACTGCATGGAACAAGCAGTCATAAATTACTGAAAAATTTTATGAAGGTGGTGGTTTTGAAAATTGAAAGTCTTACCCTCATTCTTCATGATGACCGACTTCTTGCCTCTTCTACTGACTACTGGACCATCATCATCATCATCATCGGCATCCATGTCGGGGGCTTCATCTTCGGAGTCGTCAACTTCTACGGCCTCATCCATGATCAGATCGTCTTCATCATCGTCATCCATCATTTCGCCATCGCCTGTTGACCCGTCTCCTTTTTCCAAACATGTCACTATCGAGTATATCTCGCATGGAAAATCCTGACTTTCGTTTCCCCGATCCTGATGGGGGTACGACATACTTCAGAATGATATCCAGCGTTGGGTTCTGGATTTCGAGTGGTGACTTGTTTGATTGGGTCATCAACTCCAGATTATAGACCACTTTCTCCCCAGTGACCATCTTCAGAGGGGTCAATGAGAGGCCGACTGCTTCGGCTGCATCCAGCTCCAGCGACTTGAAGGTAATTCCGACCTTTGTCGTGTCGTTGACATGATCCGGTTGGAATTTCTTGACTAGCTCAACAATTGTCTCGCCAAATGTTTCGGGGCCGTGTGGGTCGACCGTTATGGCATCGGAGAGCTTTACGGTGAGCGTCACCGTCTTGAAGTACTTCTCGTAGTCGCCTTCATGCTTCTCGTGATGTACATTTATCACTTTCACCGCGGCACCTCCAACTTGTTCCTGAAATCATTGTGTTTGAAAATTTGGGCATAGGTTCCCCTATATTTTCCATTTTTCAAGTTCTCAAATCGAAATTTGGGCATAGGTTCCCCTATATTTTCCATTTTTCAAGTTCTCAAATCGAAATTTGGGCATAGGTTCCCCTATATTTTCCATTTTTCAAGTTCTCAAATCGAAATTTGGGCATAGGTTCCCCTATATTTTCCATTTTTCAAGTTCTCAAATCGAAATTTGGGCATAGGTTCCCCTATATTTTCCATTTTTCAAGTTCTCAAATCGAAATTTGGGCATAGGTTCCCCTATATTTTCCATTTTTCAAGTTCTCAAATCGAAATTTGGGTATAGGTTCCCCTCAATTTTCCATTTTTCAAAAGTTTTGCGGGCGGGGTTGTGGGACATGCACCCCTCTATGAGTCATGTTTTGAAAGTGAAAGCTTACCAGCTCTTCATCGATCTCCTCCTCCTCATTTCCAAGAATGTATTGTAGTCGGCGGGCGTGCTCCTCTCCATAGGGTAGACGTCTTTCATCAATTTCTTCTGGTCGGTCGAGCGCCGTGTTCTGAAAATTTTCATAAATCTTGATTTCGTTATATTTATGGAAATAACTTACCTCATCATCGGTTCCTATACGCCAGTCCTCATTCTCCACCACCTGTTGAATCAGATCTTCAATAATTTCAGTAAGATCAGCGTCCATTCTGGAAAAATCATGGTTATTCATCCGTCTACACCAAAGAAGATTATGAACGCGAATGGGTCTGACTACATCTATCCTACGGAAATTGTTGAACAGCCTGACACGGTAAATTTTAGTGTCTTGGCAAAATCGAAAATTTGACTTCAGACTTCTCCATGTGGACTGGATCAGTACTTTTATACTCCTCAAGCCCAGATTATGCCCCCGCCTATGCCTCAAACTGCTCCTCAATCTACCCCAAAAGCTGAGAAGAAGCCTGATACGTTCATTTTCAACTTTGCCAAGGGGTCGACACCAACTATCCAAATATTGCAAAAATGAAACTGTGATGCTCTGTCATCTATTGTTCTCGCTCCTTGCCCCAGTTTACACCGTGTTCCCATTCGTTTCCCCCCTTTTCTCGAAATTGTGTGTTTCTTGGGGGAACCATCCACTTTAGTGATGACTCATAGGGTGGCGTCCCCCCACTATATAATGAAGTTTCAGCCCTGGTTGTTCATTTTCACTTTTGGCTACCTGTTGACTGTCTTCACTATTTTAGCCTAGTGTTTCCAGAAAAATGTCCGTATCTCACTCTGATTCATCCTCCATGTTCAAGTCTGACAAGACCAAGACCTGGGGAGTTCGTGATTCTTCGAAGAGACAATTTATGGATGGATGAAAAGACTAACCATGGAACTCCGAGGAAGTTGATGAAGAAAAAGGATGCGTCGTCTCTCCAATCGGTAGTGGATTCATCTTCGGCCAAACGTGTAAGTTGAAGTTTGGAGCTCTGAAAAATGATGAATAAGTTTGAATTTAAGGTGTGGCTCCATGAAAAAGCTGCCGAGTCAATCATCCCCACTGAGGAAAATGCCAAAATCATTCCTGAACGTCTCTACAAAGGTTTGGACCCCCTCATTGTCCACATGTGTGTCCCATGCAAAAAATTCAACTCGACACGCGAAACAACTGAAATTGCTGAAGGAATGGTCCAAATTCGTGAGTTTACATGGCGAAAAATTGCAAACTTCTAAATTTCAAATTTCAGCTCTCGCTCTCTGCACCGTATGCCGTTCCCATCTCATTGCCCAGAAGAACATGAAATTCTTCCAGCATGACTGCCCAGCGCTCAAGAAGATGCTTGGACTTTAATTTTCTGAATTTCTATGTCTGTGGTTCTGTTGATCGTCTATCCCACAATAAACCTGATAGATGCACTTGTGTACACATTCCTATCTTCTTTCCAAAATTGGGCATTGTTTGGGGACTGATGACTAGATTCGTGGTAGTCGTCATCACTTGGCCGGGTGCCAGAGACGGGTTGTGACACCCTGTACCGGAATGTTTGCTTGTTCTTCTTTTTCTCGGGTTAGGGGTCGAAATTTTCTCGAACTATCGGAATCGATATCATGGCTAATGAAGACGATATCCCTGATGGGCAAGACTTACTTTTGGATGATGATGAGATTGAGCCGGTGATGATAATGGATCCTCATGCTGCTCCAATCGGGGGTATTTTTCCAGTGCTTTTCGTCATCAATTTTGTTGAATTTCCAGAGCCTGAGTTTGATGTTGGTCCCGATTTGTTTGCTAATCTCCCATGGTGGGTCGGCTTCGTAGTGGGTAACGGTGGGGATGCTGAAAATGATGTTGTTGATCTTGGTAGGTTTCTAGAGTGTTGTGAAATTTTTTGATTTTCTCAAATTTAGACGAGATTGAACCACCATCACCCCCACGCCCGGTCTATGAGCTTCCGAATGCGGACACGGATACCGAGAGTGAAGCCGAGTACCCGGAAGAAGAAATGGATCAAGTAGATGACGCTCAATTTCCCCGCGAAGGCGATGAAAGTGATGATGATGTGGTTCAAATTTGACCACTATGTCACTCTGTTGTTGTTATTGTTGTTGCTGTTAAATTTTCAGACTCTATAAATTTTCAGTCAAGGTGTTGGTGTGTATGGGGGATTGTCAAGTTTCAGGTTATTCAGTTGTATACATTTCTCGGACTAGTCATATTCTGGTTCCCATCTCTGAATGTTTGCCCAAGTAGGGGGAAGGGGGTCGACTGATTTGGAGTTTAGTCATCACCAAAAATGGAAGCACTGAGTCCCGCCCCTTTTTTGGTATGGTTCAAGCTCTGATTATTTTTCATTCATTCATTCATCTGAGAATTGAAAATGTCTTCACTTACAATTGTGAAGGCTACATCGCGCTACCACCCGTATTTTGGGTTGCAATACCGCTCCACGTTCACGGAGAACGTGTATTCCCGGTCAGTATTGGCCCGCCCCGCTTGTGCCCCCCTACTGTATTCCACACGTCGTGGCGCTCAACAAAAGTCTGAATGGGATTTCGGTGGTATTCAGCTCAACCAAGGGCAGGAGGAGGCCTACCAAATGCTTGTCAAGAAGACGTCGTCGGTTAGTTACTATTTTTGCCTAAGGTCTGGGGGGTGGGGGTTAGAGTAATTTTGCCTAAGTTCTGGGGGGTCGATGTAACCTATTTTGCATGAGGTTAGAGTAATTTTGGTTAACGTATCGGTTTGATGTGACCTTATTTTCCCTAAAGTCTGAGCTTGAGGTTAGAGTGAGTAATTTTGCCTAAGGTCTGGGGTTGGAGTCGTCTAATTTTGCCTAAGGTCTGGGTTTGATGTAGCCTTGGGTTGAGGGTTAGAGAAATTTTGGTTAAGCTATCGGTTTGACGTAGCCTATTTTACCTAAAGTCTGGGTTGGAGTCGTCTAATTTTGCTTAAGGTTTGGGGTGCATATGGAAATGAGAGTCTAACCATGTTTGAGTCTATGGGTTAGGTTTGAAAATTGAAATTGTGTCTTTCAATCATCGTGACCCTAGGTGGTGGGTAATTTCTGACTGTAGGTTCGGGGTGGATTAATTTTTTGGTTAACGTTTGGGTTGGGGGTGAAAATTTAGCCTAGGTCCAGTAGTGGAATTCTGTGCCTAATTTTTACGACGATGAACCTGATTATTTTTTCTGTGGGTGTCTATGGATTGAAATTTTGGGTTATTTTTTGAGAAAATCGAGAAACAACTCACTGTTTTCAGGGAAGACAGTTCTTCGTGAAGGTTGGGGGACCTGCTGGGACTGGGAAGTCGGTGGTGTTGAAGAAGTTTGCGGACTTCGTGCGCCGCTTCTACATGCGTGGAGAAGCATGCGTTATCGCTGCACCGATCGCATGTGCAGCCCTCCTCGTGGGCGGTGTGACGCTTCATTCACTGCTGAAGTTGATGGTAGGGAATTTTGGCCCGTAGTGTGACTCTGTAAATTTTTAATTAATTTTAAGCCAGACAAGAAGCCGTTCACACGTATGACGGCCGTGCAGATTGCGGTCATGAAGAAGGCTCTTCAACATTTGAAGGTCTTGATAATAGACGAGATCAGCCTGGCCACCGCAACGCTGATTGCTCAGCTAGATCAGCGTCTGCAGGAGGCTTTTGAGACGGATGAGGTGTTTGGCGGTGTCTCCATCGTTGTGTTTGGAGACCTTTTACAACTTCCACCCGTGCCCACCATCAAAGGCGGAAAGGAATACACATTCAGAGGTAATTTTTAGGCTCGGGGTTGGTGAAGTTTTATAAGTATTCGTTTAGGTATTCCACAGGAGTATGCGGTGATTCGCCGAGTTGTGACGCCAAAGTCACCCTTCTCGCTCTGGGGTTTGTTTGAGCTCACTGAGCTCACAGAAAACGTCAGAGCTAAGTCCTCTGACGATGCCTGTGTTCTTGCGGCAATCCGTCAGGGTGAGAGGACAGTGAAATTGGTGGATTACTTGGTCAGCCAATGCTCTATGGAGGGTGATCGATCAGCGGATATTTTCCGGGAGTTGCGCCGACTGCGCCACGAGAATCCGGCTGGGGATTTCATCGTGTTGGCGCCCAACACAGAACAAGTGAAGGAGTTCAATACCTGGGTATGCGAACCAAAAATGAAATACTTACTTTTCTTACACGGTCAATTTTTCAGATTGTGGAGCACTCCAAGGACGTCATAACTGTTGAGCCGCTGAGTACACGTCCACCATCTTGCCCGATTACAGCGTACGCCCGGATCCGATCGGAGCGAGAATCGTTGCGTTTGGCAGTCGGAAAACGGATCATGATTACGGATAATATTCTCGATCGAACCGATAAGTCCTTGGTGAACGGTTTGATGGGCACCTTGATCAAGGTCACCGCTGATTATGTCGAGATGAAGAGGTAACAATATTTACTCAGTGGTTCTGAAATTTTTAATAACTTGAATTTCAGGCTTGACAATGGTAAGCTGGCGATGATCAAACACTTACCGTTCAAACGTCGTGATGGAGCTGGAGGTGTTTGGTTCCAGTTCCCTGTAGCGATGGCCGAAGCGATCACCGTCAACAAGAGCCAGGGGATGACCTTTGATGGTGTTGTGCTGATGTCCGAGAACATGGAGAGGGATGGCAATTTCTACACAGCTATCAGTCGGGCGCGATCGTTGAAAAATGTTCGGATAACCAATGTCGGAGCCGTGGAGTACCGCGCGTGTTCAGCAGCCAAACAGGAGTTGGAAGTCATGAGAAGGCGGACAGCAAGATTAGCAAGCCTAAATGTTGTATAATTATGATTATGATTATCAATAAATACGGGTACTTGAAGGTTTTAAAATTCAGTGACTTGTCTCAATAAAAACGGGGTCTTGTGTTTGGGTGGAAATCGATAATGTGGTGTGCATAATGAAGGGGACTTGGTGGGTAGTGAGGGGGATTAGCCATCGAGGGAGAGAGAGAGGGGGAGAGCTTGGGGTGGTGTCAATTGGAGAGATCGTGGTCATTGAAGAGAGGGGTGAGAAAGGAAAGGGGTGGTGTGTGTGTGCCGCTTGTCGTCTTCCTCCTCCTAACACCCTTCGTCGAGATGTATGTCAAACACCTGCTGGTTGTCTTCATAGTGTACACACTTGGCGGTGTGGTTGTGTGTCCATTCGTGATGCTGGAAACTCTGAGTTCGACTCCTGTTGAAAATTTCTAGACTTTGACTGTTTCCAAAATTTTTTCCAAACTTTCAGAAGTTCGTGGGTGGCTGAAATTTGGTTCAAAGTGCTGGTGGCCGAACATTTGCATAATGACCGAGTTTTCACATTGTGGTCTGAGTACTGTATTCATGTCTGACATTCTGAAAATCTGAAATTCTGTCATGAACTCGGGGATTTTCGAAATTTTTCGAAATTGATGAAGTGCATGATGAGTCATACCGATGACGTCATAGGGATGAGCGAGTGCAGGTGAGAGAGTGTGTGAGAGAGTGGAGAGCGCAGACGGTTAGAGAGTTTAAAGGCGCATGCTCCATTTCACAAAAATGTCCTAACAAGCTCCCATACTTCTCTGTATCCTTGCAGCGGAAGAGACGAATCTACCCCGACTTATAGGAAAAAAGAATAAAAAGAGGATAAAAGTGAACTAAGAAAAGAGTTTATCTAGAAGTATCCCTGCAGCGGAAGAGACAAGTCTCAACCCCCGACTTATAGGAAAAAAGAATGAAAAAAGGATAAAAGTGAACTAAGAAAAGAGTTTATCTAGAAGTATCCCTGCAGAGGAAGAGACAAGTCTCAACCCCCGACTTATAGGAAAAAAGAATGAAAAAAGGATAAAAGTGAACTAAGAAAAGAGTTTATCTAGAAGTATCCCTGCAGAGGAAGAGACAAGTCTCAACCCCCGACTTATAGGAAAAAAGAATGAAAAAAGGATAAAAGTGAACTAAGAAAAGAGTTTATCTAGAAGTATCCCTGCAGCAGAAGAGACGAAGTCTCAACCCCCGACTTATAGGAAAAAAGAATGAAAAAAGGATGAGAAGTGAACTAAGAAAAGAGTTTATCTAGAAGTATCCCTGCAGCGGAAGAGACAAGTCTCAACCCCCGACTTATAGGAAAAAAGAATGAAAAAAGGATAAAAGTGAACTAAGAAAAGAGTTTATCTAGAAGTATCCCTGCAGCGGAAGAGACAAGTCTCAACCCCCGACTTATAGGAAAAAAGAATGAAAAAAGGATAAAAGTGAACTAAGAAAAGAGTTTATCTAGAAGTATCCCTGCAGAGGAAGAGACAAGTCTCAACCCCCGACTTATAGGAAAAAAGAATGAAAAAAGGATAAAAGTGAACTAAGAAAAGAGTTTATCTAGAAGTATCCCTGCAGCGGAAGAGACAAGTCTCAACCCCCGACTTATAGGAAAAAAGAATGAAAAAAGGATAAAAGTGAACTAAGAAAAGAGTTTATCTAGAAGTATCCCTGCAGC
Organism: Caenorhabditis remanei; assembly: GCF_010183535.1. Lineage (NCBI taxonomy): Eukaryota > Metazoa > Nematoda > Chromadorea > Rhabditida > Rhabditidae > Caenorhabditis > Caenorhabditis remanei. The sequence continues at coordinate 32,522 of NW_026526119.1, forward strand.
GGAAGAGACAAGTCTCAACCCCCGACTTATAGGAAAAAAGAATGAAAAAAGGATGAAAAGTGAACTAAGAAAAGAGTTTATCTAGAAGTATCCCTGCAGCGGAAGAGACAAGTCTCAACCCCCGACTTATAGGAAAAAAGAATGAAAAAAGGATGAAAGTGAACTAAGAAAAGAGTTTATCTAGAAGTATCCCTGCAGCGGAAGAGACAAATCTCAACCCCCGACATATAGGAAAAAAGAATGAAAAAAGGATGAAAGTGAACTAAGAAAAGAGTTTATCTAGAAGTATCCCTGCAGCGGAAGAGACAAGTCTCAACCCCCGACTTATAGGAAAAAAGAATGAAAAAAGGATGAAAGTGAACTAAGAAAAGAGTTTATCTAGAAGTATCCCTGCAGCGGAAGAGACAATCTCAACCCCCGACATATAGGAAAAAGAATGAAAAAAGGATGAAAGTGAACTAAGAAAAGAGTTTATCTAGAAGTATCCCTGCAGAGGAAGAGACAAGTCTCAACCCCCGACATTATAGGAAAAAAGAATGAAAAAAGGATGAAAGTGAACTAAAAAAAGAGTTTATCTAGAAGTATCCCTGCAGCGGAAGAGACAAGTCTCAACCCCCGACATATAGGAAAAAAGAATGAAAAAAGGATGAAAGTGAACTAAGAAAAGAGTTTATCTAGAAGTATCCCTGCAGCGGAAGAGACAAGTCTCAACCCCCGACTTATAAGAAAAAAGAATGAAAAAAGGATGAAAGTGAACTAAGAAAAGAGTTTATCTAGAAGTATCCCTGCAGCGGAAGAGACAAGTCTCAACCCCCGACATTATAGGAAAAAAGAATGAAAAAAGGATGAAAGTGAACTAAGAAAAGAGTTTATCTAGAAGTATCCCTGCAGCGGAAGAGACAAGTCTCAACCCCCGACTTATAGGAAAAAAGAATGAAAAAAGGATGAAAGTGAACTAAGAAAAGAGTTTATCTAGAAGTATCCCTGCAGCGGAAGAGACAAATCTCAACCCCCGACATATAGGAAAAAAGAATGAAAAAAGGATGAAAGTGAACTAAGAAAAGAGTTTATCTAGAAGTATCCCTGCAGCGGAAGAGACAAGTCTCAACCCCCGACTTATAGGAAAAAAGAATGAAAAAAGGATGAAAGTGAACTAAGAAAAGAGTTTATCTAGAAGTATCCCTGCAGCGGAAGAGACAAATCTCAACCCCCGACATATAGGAAAAAAGAATGAAAAAAGGATGAAAGTGAACTAAGAAAAGAGTTTATCTAGAAGTATCCCTGCAGAGGAAGAGACAAGTCTCAACCCCCGACATATAGGAAAAAAGAATGAAAAAAGGATGAAAGTGAACTAAGAAAAGAGTTTATCTAGAAGTATCCCTGCAGCGGAAGAGACAAATCTCAACCCCCGACATATAGGAAAAAAGAATGAAAAAAGGATGAAAGTGAACTAAGAAAAGAGTTTATCTAGAAGTATCCCTGCAGCGGAAGAGACAAGTCTCAACCCCCGACTTATAGGAAAAAAGAATGAAAAAAGGATGAAAGTGAACTAAGAAAAGAGTTTATCTAGAAGTATCCCTGCAGCGGAAGAGACAAGTCTCAACCCCCGACTTATAAGAAAAAAGAATGAAAAAAGGATGAAAGTGAACTAAGAAAAGAGTTTATCTAGAAGTATCCCTGCAGCGGAAGAGACAAATCTCAACCCCCGACATATAGGAAAAAAGAATGAAAAAAGGATGAAAGTGAACTAAGAAAAGAGTTTATCTAGAAGTATCCCTGCAGCGGAAGAGACAAGTCTCAACCCCCGACTTATAAGAAAAAAGAATGAAAAAAGGATGAAAGTGAACTAAAAAAGAGTTTATCTAGAAGTATCCCTGCAGCGGAAGAGACAAGTCTCAACCCCCGACTTATAAGAAAAAAGAATGAAAAAAGGATGAAAGTGAACTAAGAAAAGAGTTTATCTAGAAGTATCCCTGCAGCGGAAGAGACAATCTCAACCCCCGACATATAGGAAAAAAGAATGAAAAAAGGATGAAAGTGAACTAAGAAAAGAGTTTATCTAGAAGTATCCCTGCAGCGGAAGAGACAAATCTCAACCCCCGACATATAGGAAAAAAGAATGAAAAAAGGATGAAAGTGAACTAAGAAAAGAGTTTATCTAGAAGTATCCCTGCAGCGGAAGAGACAAGTCTCAACCCCCGACTTATAAGAAAAAAGAATGAAAAAAGGATGAAAGTGAACTAAGAAAAGAGTTTATCTAGAAGTATCCCTGCAGCGGAAGAGACAAGTCTCAACCCCCGACTTATAAGAAAAAAGAATGAAAAAAGGATGAAAGTGAACTAAGAAAAGAGTTTATCTAGAAGTATCCCTGCAGCGGAAGAGACAAGTCTCAACCCCCGACTTATAAGAAAAAAGAATGAAAAAAGGATGAAAGTGAACTAAGAAAAGAGTTTATCTAGAAGTATCCCTGCAGCGGAAGAGACAAATCTCAACCCCCGACATATAGGAAAAAAGAATGAAAAAAGGATGAAAGTGAACTAAGAAAAGAGTTTATCTAGAAGTATCCCTGCAGCGGAAGAGACAAGTCTCAACCCCCGACTTATAGGAAAAAAGAATGAAAAAAGGATGAAAGTGAACTAAGAAAAGAGTTTATCTAGAAGTATCCCTGCAGCGGAAGAGACAAGTCTCAACCCCCGACTTATAAGAAAAAAGAATGAAAAAAGGATGAAAGTGAACTAAGAAAAGAGTTTATCTAGAAGTATCCCTGCAGAGGAAGAGACAAGTCTCAACCCCCGACTTATAAGAAAAAAGAATGAAAAAAGGATGAAAGTGAACTAAGAAAAGAGTTTATCTAGAAGTATCCCTGCAGCGGAAGAGACAAGTCTCAACCCCCGACTTATAAGAAAAAAGAATGAAAAAAGGATGAAAGTGAACTAAGAAAAGAGTTTATCTAGAAGTATCCCTGCAGCGGAAGAGACAAGTCTCAACCCCCGACTTATAAGAAAAAAGAATGAAAAAAGGATGAAAGTGAACTAAGAAAAGAGTTTATCTAGAAGTATCCCTGCAGCGGAAGAGACAAGTCTCAACCCCCGACTTATAAGAAAAAAGAATGAAAAAAGGATGAAAGTGAACTAAGAAAAGAGTTTATCTAGAAGTATCCCTGCAGCGGAAGAGACAAATCTCAACCCCCGACATATAGGAAAAAAGAATGAAAAAAGGATGAAAGTGAACTAAGAAAAGAGTTTATCTAGAAGTATCCCTGCAGCGGAAGAGACAAGTCTCAACCCCCGACTTATAGGAAAAAAGAATGAAAAAAGGATGAAAGTGAACTAAGAAAAGAGTTTATCTAGAAGTATCCCTGCAGCGGAAGAGACAAGTCTCAACCCCCGACTTATAAGAAAAAAGAATGAAAAAAGGATGAAAGTGAACTAAGAAAAGAGTTTATCTAGAAGTATCCCTGCAGCGGAAGAGACAAGTCTCAACCCCCGACTATAAGAAAAAAGAATGAAAAAAGGATGAAAGTGAACTAAGAAAAGAGTTTATCTAGAAGTATCCCTGCAGCGGAAGAGACAAGTCTCAACCCCCGACTTATAAGAAAAAAGAATGAAAAAAGGATGAAAGTGAACTAAGAAAAGAGTTTATCTAGAAGTATCCCTGCAGCGGAAGAGACAAGTCTCAACCCCCGACATATAGGAAAAAAGAATGAAAAAAGGATGAAAGTGAACTAAGAAAAGAGTTTATCTAGAAGTATCCCTGCAGCGGAAGAGACAAGTCTCAACCCCCGACTTATAAGAAAAAAGAATGAAAAAAGGATGAAAGTGAACTAAGAAAAGAGTTTATCTAGAAGTATCCCTGCAGCGGAAGAGACAAGTCTCAACCCCCGACTTATAAGAAAAAAGAATGAAAAAAGGATGAAAGTGAACTAAGAAAAGAGTTTATCTAGAAGTATCCCTGCAGCGGAAGAGACAAGTCTCAACCCCCGACTTATAAGAAAAAAGAATGAAAAAAGGATGAAAGTGAACTAAGAAAAGAGTTTATCTAGAAGTATCCCTGCAGAGGAAGAGACAAGTCTCAACCCCCGACTTATAAGAAAAAAGAATGAAAAAAGGATGAAAGTGAACTAAGAAAAGAGTTTATCTAGAAGTATCCCTGCAGCGGAAGAGACAAGTCTCAACCCCCGACTTATAAGAAAAAAGAATGAAAAAAGGATGAAAGTGAACTAAGAAAAGAGTTTATCTAGAAGTATCCCTGCAGCGGAAGAGACAAGTCTCAACCCCCGACTTATAAGAAAAAAGAATGAAAAAAGGATAAAGTGAACTAAGAAAAAGAGTTTATCTAGAAGTATCCCTGCAGCGGAAGAGACAAGATGCTTAAGATGCTTTAATAGTCATACGTTCGAGAAAATTGCATTATTTCCACAATTGTTCAAATGTATGGAAAATGAGTCCAAACGTTAGGGATTGGAATATCTCGAGAAACTTGGATGGAATGGCTTTAAATTTATATTATCTTAAAGATTATGCTTTGTTCTACTAGAAAAAACAAACTTAAGATGCTTTAATGTTCATACGTTCGAGAAAATTGCATTATTTCCACAATTGTTCAAATGTATGGAAAATGAGTCCAAACGTTAGGGATTGGAATATCTCGAGAAACTTGGATGGAATGGCTTTAACTTTATATTGATCTTAAAGATTATGCTTCGTTCTACTAGAAAAACAACTTAAGATGCTTTAATGTTCATACGTTCGAGAAATGCATATTTCCTCAATTGTTCAAATGTATGGAAATTGAGTCCAAACGTTAGGGATTGAAATATCTCAAGAAACTTGGATGGAATGGCTTTAAATTTATATTTATCTTAAAGATTTGGCTGTTGTTCTACTAGAAAAAACAAACTTAAGACGCTTAATAGTCATACTTTCTAGAAAATAGCTTTATTTCCTCAATTGTTCAAATGTTTGGAAATGAGTCCAAACGTTAGGGATTTGGATATCTCAAGAAACTTGGATGGAATGGCTTTAAATTTATATTTATCTTAAAGATTTGGCTTTGTTCTACTAGAAAAAACAAACTTAAACGCTTTAATAGTCATACTTTCGAGAAAATAGCTTTATTTCCTCAA
>NW_026526120.1:0-1787 GCF_010183535.1 Caenorhabditis remanei
GTGATCGTTTTTCATTTCTTCTGCAGAATCTCAAAAACGATCAGTGATCGTTTTTCATTTCTTCTGCAGAATCTCAAAAACGATCAGTGATCGTTTTTCATGTCCACGTTGGAATCTCAAAACGATCAGTGGTCGTTTTTCATTTGTTCTGCAGAATTTCAAAAACGATCAGTGACCGTTTTTCATTTCTTCTGCAGAATCTCAAAAACGATCAGTGATCGTTTTTCATTTCTTCTGCAGAATCTCAAAAACGATCAGTGATCGTTTTTCATTTCTTCTGCAGAATCTCAAAAACGATCAGTGATCGTTCTTTCTCTTCATATTAATCTCAAAAACGATCAGTGATCGTTTTTCATTTCTTCTGCAGAATCTCAAAAACGATCAGTGATCGTTTTTCATTTCTTCTGAGAATCTCAAAAACGATCAGTGATCGTTTTTCATGTCCACGTTGGAATCTCAAAAACGATCAGTGATCGTTTTTCATTTCTTCTGCAGAATCTCAAAAACGATCAGTGATCGTTTTTCATTTCTTCTGCAGAATCTCAAAAACGATCAGTGACCGTTTTTCATTTCTTCTGCAGAATCTCAAAAACGATCAGTGATCGTTTTTCATGTCCACGTTGGAATCTCAAAAACGATCAGTGATCGTTTTTCATTTCTTCTGCAGAATCTCAAAAACGATCAGTGATCGTTTTTCATTTCTTCTGCAGAATCTCAAAAACGATCAGTGACCGTTTTTCATTTCTTCTGCAGAATCTCAAAAACGATCAGTGATCGTTTTTCATTCTTCTGCAGAATCTCAAAAACGATCAGTGATCGTTTTTCATTTCTTCTGCAGAATCTCAAAAACGATCAGTGATCGTTTTTCATTTCTTCTGCAGAATCTCAAAAACGATCAGTGATCGTTTTTCATGTCCACGTTGGAATCTCAAAAACGATCAGTGATCGTTTTTCATTTCTTCTGCAGAATCTCAAAAACGATCAGTGATCGTTTTTCATTTCTTCTGCAGAATCTCAAAAACGATCAGTGATCGTTTTTCATGTCCACGTTGGAATCTCAAAAACGATCAGTGGTCGTTTTTCATTTCTTCTGCAGAATTCAAAAACGATCAGTGACCGTTTTTCATTTCTTCTGCAGAATCTCAAAAACGATCAGTGATCGTTTTCATTTCTTCTGCAGAATCTCAAAACGATCAGTGATCGTTTTTCATTTCTTCTGCAGAATCTCAAAAACGATCAGTGATCGTTTTTCATTTCTTCTGCAGAATCTCAAAAACGATCAGTGATCGTTTTTCATTTCTGAGAATCTCAAAAACGATCAGTGATCGTTTTTTCATTTCTTCTGAGAATCTCAAAAACGATCAGTGATCGTTTTTCATGTCCACGTTGGAATCTCAAAACGATCAGTGATCGTTTTTCATTTCTCTCTGAGAATCTCAAAACGATCACGTGATCGTTTTCATGTCCACGTGGAATCTCAAAAACGATCAGTGATCGTTTTCATTTCTTCTGCAGAATCTCAAAAACGATCAGTGATCGTTTTTCATTTTCTGCAGAATCTCAAAACGATCAGTGACTCGTTTTTCATTTCTTCTGCAGAATCTCAAAAACGATCAGTGATCGTTTTTAATTCACTGGATCTCAAAAACGATCAGTGATCGTTTTCTTATTTCTGCAGAATCTAAAAAACGATCAGTGATCGTTTTTCATTTCTCTGAATCTCAAAAACGATCAGTGATCGTTTTTTTCTTCTGCAGAATCTCAAAAACGATCAGTGATCGTTTTTT
>NW_026526121.1:0-12289 GCF_010183535.1 Caenorhabditis remanei
GAACAATGACGACCAAAAAGTTCGGAATGGAAGATGTTGGAATTACGAAGATTGGAGGAGACAAAAATCCGAAGAATATCAGTCAAAGCGATTGGAAAAAAGTGTTGCCGAATGAGGTGTATCGAGTGGCAAGAGAGTCTGGTAGGCCTTCATTCTATCGAAAATTCCCGCTTATCACTTCGTATTTCAGGAACGGAAGCACCTCATACTGGCGGATTCGACGATCATTTCGAGAAGGGGCGTTATTTTGTCTTTGTTGTGGCTCTGAACTTTTTAGTGAGTTTTATTGAAATATTCAAAAATGTAATTTTTACATTTTCCGTTCGGACGCAAAGTTTTGGGCTGGATGTGGATGGCCGGCATTCTCAGAATCTGTTGGAAAAGATGCGAATATCGTCAGAATTCAAGATCGATCACATGGAATGAATCGTACTGAAGTTCGATGCAAAACGGTAGGTTATCTAGAGGATTATCAGTCTTTTCGACTATAAATTCTTTCAGTGCGACGCCCATCTCGGCCACGTGTTCAACGATGGGCCAAAGGATAAAACTGGCGAACGATATTGTATCAACAGTGTGTGTATGGCATTCGAGAAGAAGGATTAAATAATTTTCTTTTCTTTTTTTTTGTAATACTATGAGTTGCACATAACTATTAAAATAAGCAGTTCAATTCCTACTTCACAATCTCTAATATCCCAGAAGATAAAGTTGGCATACGGTAGAGTCAAACAGGGTATAGGGAGCAGTAAAAATTCCATTTTCCTTCATACCAACCGTATTTTTCAGAAATAAACTTTCAAAAATTTTCAATCTTTGAATAACAAAAAATCTTTTCACGCGTGAGTTTTTTTAATATTTTTTTCATTGACATGACATTTCACGTTTCATGACGTAATCAACCATAAATCTTTGCCACTTGTCCAAAAAGTCATTTCTAGTTTCAAAAGCTACATCTCCTCAACAATATCCACCGAATATTGCTATGGTGAGAGAGACTTTGAATGCTTTCAAAGCAAAACTAATTTACAAATTTCGAATTTCGGAAATTTCAGAAGTCTGTTAATTGGAGCCCAGCTCTCGTACTCGTGTGTGGAGAAGAAGAAGGAAGAGAAGAAGAAGGAAGAGAAGAAGAAGGAAGAGAAGAAGGCGAAGGTGGAGAAGAAGGAGAAGAAAAGGGAGAAGAAGTAGGCAAAGAAGGAAAAAAAGAAGAAGGAGAAGGAAAGAGAAGAGAAGAAAGGAAACAGGATGAGAATTCGGATCTTCAAACCGATGGTCGAACACGCCTTTGATGTTAGTATTTCAGTAATTCATTCGAAAACAAAAATAGAATGAAAGTGCATATTGAATGAATTATTTAAATTTCAGCATGTTCGTGTGCCTACTACACTAGGAGATCTGATATCGATGGAATACCAAGGATGCGTTTTTCGTAGTGTATCCAAAGAGAAGATTAATGTTCTGAATAGTGTGCCATTGGAGAAGTTGTTCGACGAAGATTTCAGCGGGATTCCACTCCTCGCTATACCCGACGACAACGACACCAGATGTGTCATCGTACACGGCGTGCATCGATTCGTTTCACTCATGTGTCGATCTCTGTCTGAAGAAGAGAAGAAAATCAAAATGAAAGTCGACGTGGTCTGTGTCGGAAAGATGAATTTCGAGGTTCTTCTGTCGTCTACAACGCCGATCAGTCCAGGAATGGATATCACGAAAACAGCTGAATTCGAATTCGACCGGTGCCACCCCGAACTGCTCTCTTTACTCTGGGACTCTTATTCAAAAGAGAGAAACCGGAAAAGAAGGTAGTTTCACTGAAGAAGAGCGCGCTGTCATCCTCTTTCATATGCTGAAGTCAAGAGTGGATGAGCAACAACGCCGAGAGATGATCCACCATTGCCACCAAAGGAGAAACATATATATGAAACTTTTCACCGAGGGAATGGTACCGGAACCATCAGAAATGGGGACTGAACAATCAGGACTTTTCGCTTTCCTGATGTCCCCGAGCACTCGAAGAGCATTCTTTCTCCACTACGAAAAGATTCCAAAGAGAAACCGATGCCACAAGAACATCTTTCTCGCATCGCTGGAAAACGATGTTGCTGCCGCTCGATTGATAGACGAACTCGGTGCAAAAGAAATCACCAAGACTGAATTCGTACGCAAGCTTCTACAAGTGAAATCATCAACAACCATTACCGAGAATCAAATCCATAAAAAGAGCGGCATAAAGTGGTTGAAGTGCAAATCAGCGGAAGAAGTTCCACACCGAGCACTTGTTATGACCCACCGAACCGTAAGTTGGAATATTTTTCAGGTGTTCCGTACTCAAATAACTTATTTTTAGATTCCCTCGCCATCGGTGTTGATCTCTAAAGATGTCACAATTATTGTTCTGGATCCTTCGCCGAAAAAGCAACTCGTCGAACAATTGTGCAAGTGTGGCAGGAATGACTTCATCGTTTCGGGAATTCTTGCAAAGACGCCATTCCAGGCATCTGGGTCAGCACTTGTGAATGAAGAACGGATCGAAACTAACAAACTTCAAGATCTCATCCACAAACTGACAAGCAATCGAAACAGCGAAAAACGAGAAGCCACAACGGATCAGCAAATTTGTGTTATTGAGAATTTTGAACCGTCTGAACTCATTACATGTGACTAATGCTTTTATAATGAATAAGAATAGGAAAAGTAACAATTTTTATTTTGGGGCTTTTTGGGAAACTTCACAACTCTTCCAAAATTCAAATTTTATATGCTTCACTAAGCACTCCAACAGTCCGAGTCCAGCTTTGTCGAGAAACTGTAGAATGACGTAAACTGGGGAAAGCAAGAGTTGGTCCTTTGGATCCTGGAAAATTAACTATTGTTGAGTTTCAGTTCTTTACTGTTTTCTAATCTTACCTGAGCTACATACAAGAAGTCTCTCCGATATACTTGAATCCATTGGCGAGAGCGTATTCCTCAGTCATAATGAGAGCAGCCGATGCTCCGTCCGTCGAATATGATGCGTTGGCAGCGGTGACAGTTCCATGTGGCTTCAGAGTCGACAGCCATTTGTGGAGACACGGATTCCGTTGTCTTCCTTGATAGTTTTTGGCTTCTTTCCGTCTAAGAACACCGGTACGAAATCTGTGAAGTTTCCGTTTTTGGCGGCTTCTGAGGCAAGAGTGTGCGAGCGAATAGCAAACTCGTTTTGTTCTCTGAAAATATTTTTTGTTAAGAGAATTCGGATTTTCTATTTTACAAAACCTTCTGGAAACATTGAAAGCGGCAGCAAGTCTGTCTCCACTGTGCCCCATCGTCTCTCCAGTCGAGAATTCAGCAACAGCTGGTAATTCTGGAGAAAGAAGATTCTTGACAATCTCTCCTCCGATCTTCAACTTCGATAGAAAATCATTTGCCTTATTCATGCCGAGCATTGCCTTTCTAGCTTTTCTGTTATAACGAATTGGCACGTCAGATAACAATTCGACACCTCCAGCAATGATAGCGTTGGCATTTCCAGTAGCCAACATTCCCATTCCTGTTGTGATGGCAACATTTGATGAGATACATGCAAGAGTGACTGTGTGAGCTGGAATGTTGTCTGGAACACCAGCGAGAAGAGCGACTTCTCTGTTGCTGGTTTTGCATCCTTGAATGACGGTTCCACAGATGATGTGATCAAGCTTCTCGTACGGTAGCTTCGTCTTCTCGACCAAGGCTGAAAAGAAAACATTTTACTTATCGAAAACCAGGGATTTGCAGTGAAAAATGAGTGAATGAAGCTGTTTGTTTCTAACCCTTGATAGGCGGTTCCCGAGACCATCTTGTCGCCAGTCTCCAGAAGTTTCGCTTTCAACTCTTCGTTTTGGTTGAACTTGTGTAGAATAACATGCTCCAGGACACCGATACTTTCTTTGTCTTTCCACTCAGAGATCTGGAAAAAGAGTAATAAATGTTGATTATCTATAATGCAACGAACCAATTTTGCCGGGATCTTCGCCTCCTTCAGAATGACTTTAGTTGATTTTTTGACCTCGAGTGGTGTCTCAGAAGAATCACTAAACTGATAGGAACACCTCCCCTCGTACAATCGGTCGAAGAAATGTATGAAGGATCCATCAAAGAAAGAGCAGTAAACCAGCTGATCCCACTCGAGATCGACGAAGAACACGAGACAACACAAACTCCAGAACATGCCACAACGAGTAGAATACCACACAGAGTAAGCCAGAATAAATCATGCACAGACAGTACGGATCACAAAAGAAACCCCTCTTGTCCGGCAAGAACATACAATTTGCATGCTTGATAATAGTGCTCGACTGAATTGTACTCGTTTCCGTCAACAACAACTGGCGCCGCGTAGAGAGCAGAGAGAAAATGATTTGGTCCGCTAAAGTAAACCACGTTCTCAGGGGATATCGGCATTTCGCGAGTGTCAATGTCAGCTGGAAGAGCAACGACTTCTTGTTTCTTCAAGTAGACTTTGTATGGACGCTTTCCGTTCGGCAGAACGGGATTCTTGCCCTTGTTGTTCTTATTTCCATTCGGTTTCTTGTTGGCAGTCTTTGCAGACACAGTGGGTTGGGAACTTGGTGCTGCCGTGTTGGTATTGGAAGTACCAGCACCAACAGAAACCGGCGACTGCGGAGTTGATCCATTTTTCTCTTGTTGCGGCTGTAAACTCTATTTAATGAATCAAAATGTTATTAACAGTAAGTCTTACAATCTGTACATATTTTGGTCTTTGCTCCGGAAGTGCCGATGCTAGAGATTGAGTCTCTTGGAGACCGACAGCCGATTGCTTCTTGGTTTTGTCCATTTTGAAGTTCTAAAAATCTCTGACTGTACTTGGAAACTAGAAGAGAAAGGGAGAAATCAAAAGATTGGAAGAAGAAACCGTTTGAAAACAAACAATTAGCGGAGAACAGATGAAACATTTTATAACCACATGACTATAACAAGAAAGAAAGAAACGATGAAGATAACAAATGAGACCTAATCTGGGGTTCCTGGAAAGTTATGGCTCATGAAAGCATGTGCTCCCTGAAATCCCTAATCGAAGTTCGGGAAATCGGATGTTTTCACTCATCGCGCTATTATCGGAATAAAAAAGTTCCGACATTTTTTACCGACGCGAAAGGTTCGCGGCACTGATCTACAGATACGCCCACTCATCATTAACATTTCTTCTCATTTCTTCTGCAGAATCTCAAAAACGATCAGTGATCGTTTTTCATTTCTTCTGCAGAATCTCAAAAACGATCAGTGATCGTTTTTCATTTCTTCTGCAGAATCTCAAAAACGATCAGTGATCGTTTTTCATTTCTTCTGCAGAATCTCAAAAACGATCAGTGATCGTTTTTCATTTCTTCTGCAGAATCTCAAAAACGATCAGTGATCGTTTTTCATTTCTTCTGCAGAATCTCAAAAGCGATCAGTGATCGTTTTTCATTTCTTCTGCAGAATCTCAAAACGATCAGTGATCGTTTTTCATTTCTTCTGCAGAATCTCAAAAACGATCAGTGATCGTTTTTCATTTCTTCTGCAGAATCTCAAAACGATCAGTGATCGTTTTTCATTTCTTCTGCAGAATCTCAAAAACGATCAGTGATCGTTTTTTCATTTCTTCTGCAGAATCTCAAAAACGATCAGTGATCGTTTTTCATTTCTTCTGCAGAATCTCAAAACGATCAGTGATCGTTTTTCATTTCTTCTGCAGAATCTCAAAAACGATCAGTGATCGTTTTTCATTTCTTCTGCAGAATCTCAAAAACGATCAGTGATCGTTTTTCATTTCTTCTGCAGAATCTCAAAAACGATCAGTGATCGTTTTTCATTTCTTCTGCAGAATCTCAAAAACGATCAGTGATCGTTTTCATTTCTTCTGCAGAATCTCAAAACGATCAGTGATCGTTTTTCATTTCTTCTGCAGAATCTCAAAAACGATCAGTGATCGTTTTTCATTTCTTCTGCAGAATCTCAAAAACGATCAGTGATCGTTTTTCATTTCTTCTGCAGAATCTCAAAAACGATCAGTGATCGTTTTTCATTTCTTCTGCAGAATCTCAAAAACGATCAGTGATCGTTTTTCATTTCTTCTGCAGAATCTCAAAAACGATCAGTGATCGTTTTTCATTTCTTCTGCAGAATCTCAAAAACGATCAGTGATCGTTTTCATTTCTCTGCAGAATCTCAAAAACGATCAGTGATCGTTTTCATTTCTTCTGCAGAATCTCAAAAACGATCAGTGATCGTTTTCATTTCTCTGCAGAATCTCAAAAACGATCAGTGATCGTTTTTCATTTCTTCTGCAGAATCTCAAAAACGATCAGTGATCGTTTTTCATTTCTTCTGCAGAATCTCAAAAACGATCAGTGATCGTTTTTCATTTCTTCTGCAGAATCTCAAAAACGATCAGTGATCGTTTTTCATTTCTTCTGCAGAATCTCAAAAACGATCAGTGATCGTTTTTCATTTCTTCTGCAGAATCTCAAAAACGATCAGTGATCGTTTTTCATTTCTTCTGCAGAATCTCAAAAACGATCAGTGATCGTTTTTCATTTCTTCTGCAGAATCTCAAAAACGATCAGTGATCGTTTTTCATTTCTTCTGCAGAATCTCAAAAACGATCAGTGATCGTTTTTCATTTCTTCTGCAGAATCTCAAAAACGATCAGTGATCGTTTTTCATTTCTTCTGCAGAATCTCAAAAACGATCAGTGATCGTTTTTCATTTCTTCTGCAGAATCTCAAAAACGATCAGTGATCGTTTTTCATTTCTTCTGCAGAATCTCAAAAACGATCAGTGATCGTTTTTCATTTCTTCTGCAGAATCTCAAAAACGATCAGTGATCGTTTTTCATTTCTTCTGCAGAATCTCAAAAACGATCAGTGATCGTTTTTCATTTCTTCTGCAGAATCTCAAAAACGATCAGTGATCGTTTTTCATTTCTTCTGCAGAATCTCAAAAACGATCAGTGATCGTTTTTCATTTCTTCTGCAGAATCTCAAAAACGATCAGTGATCGTTTTTCATTTCTTCTGCAGAATCTCAAAAACGATCAGTGATCGTTTTTCATTTCTTCTGCAGAATCTCAAAAACGATCAGTGATCGTTTTTCATTTCTTCTGCAGAATCTCAAAAACGATCAGTGATCGTTTTTCATTTCTTCTGCAGAATCTCAAAAACGATCAGTGATCGTTTTTCATTTCTTCTGCAGAATCTCAAAAACGATCAGTGATCGTTTTTCATTTCTTCTGCAGAATCTCAAAAACGATCAGTGATCGTTTTTCATTTCTTCTGCAGAATCTCAAAAACGATCAGTGATCGTTTTTCATTTCTTCTGCAGAATCTCAAAAACGATCAGTGATCGTTTTTCATTTCTTCTGCAGAATCTCAAAAACGATCAGTGATCGTTTTTCATTTCTTCTGCAGAATCTCAAAAACGATCAGTGATCGTTTTTCATTTCTTCTGCAGAATCTCAAAAACGATCAGTGATCGTTTTTCATTTCTTCTGCAGAATCTCAAAAACGATCAGTGATCGTTTTTCATTTCTTCTGCAGAATCTCAAAAACGATCAGTGATCGTTTTTCATTTCTTCTGCAGAATCTCAAAAACGATCAGTGATCGTTTTCATTCTTCTGCAGATCCTCAAAAACGATCAGTGATCGTTTTTCAGTCTTCTGCAGAATCTCAAAACGATCAGTGATCGTTTTTCATGTCCACGTTGAATCTCAAAAACGATCAATGATCGTTTTTCATTTCTTCTGCAGAATCTCAAAAACGGATCAGTGATCTGTTTTCATTTCCACTTCTGCAGAATCTCAACAACGATCAAGTGATCGTTTTTCAATTTCTCTTCTGCAGAATCTCCCCCAAAAAACGATCAGTGATCGTTTTCATTTCTTCTGCAGGAATCTCAAAACACGATCAGTGATCGTTTTTCATTTCCTACGTTGCAGAATCTCAAAAACGATCAGTGATCGTTTTTTCATTTCTTCCTGCAGAATCTCAAAAACGATCAGTGCTCGTTTTTCATTTCACTTCTGCAGACTCTCAAAAACGATCAGTGATCGTTTTTCATTTCTTCCTGTCAGGAATCTCAAAAACGATCAGTGATCGTTTTTCATGTCTCAAGTGCAGAATCTCAAAAACGATCAGTGATCGTTTTTCATTCTTCTGCAGAATCTCAAAAACGATCAGTGATCGTTTTTCATTTCTTCTGCAGAATCTCAAAAACGATCAGTGATCGTTTTTCATGTCACGTGGAATCTCAAAAACGATCAGTGATCGTTTTTCATTTCTTCTGCAGAATCTCAAAAACGATCAGTGATCGTTTTTCATTTCCACTGGAATCTCAAAAACGATCAGTGATCGTTTTTCATTCTCTGCAGAATCTCAAAAACGATCAGTGATCGTTTTTCATTTCTTCTGCAGAATCTCAAAAACGATCAGTGATCGTTTTTCATGTCCACGTTGGAATCTCAAAAACGATCAGTGATCGTTTTTCATTTCTTCTGCAGAATCTCAAAAACGATCAGTGATCGTTTTTCATGTCCACGTTGGAATCTCAAAAACGATCAGTGATCGTTTTTCATTTCTTCTGCAGAATCTCAAAAACGATCAGTGATCGTTTTTCATTCCAGAATCTCAAAAACGATCAGTGATCGTTTTTCATTTCTCTGCAGAATCTCAAAAACGATCAGTGATCGTTTTTCATTTCTTCTGCAGAATCTCAAAAACGATCAGTGATCGTTTTTCATTCTTTGGAATCTCAAAAACGATCAGTGATCGTTTTTCATTTCTTCTGCAGAATCTCAAAAACGATCAGTGATCGTTTTTCATTTCTTTGGAATCTCAAAAACGATCAGTGATCGTTTTTCATTTCTTCTGCAGAATCTCAAAAACGATCAGTGATCGTTTTTCATTCTTGGAATCTCAAAAACGATCAGTGATCGTTTTTCATTTCTTCTGCAGAATCTCAAAAACGATCAGTGATCGTTTTTCATTCTTTGGAATCTCAAAAACGATCAGTGATCGTTTTTCATTTCCTGCAGAATCTCAAAAACGATCAGTGATCGTTTTTCATTTTCTGCAGAATCTCAAAAACGATCAGTGATCGTTTTTCATTTCTTCTGCAGAATCTCAAAAACGATCAGTGATCGTTTTTCATTTCTTCTGCAGAATCTCAAAAACGATCAGTGATCGTTTTTCATTCACTTGGAATCTCAAAAACGATCAGTGATCGTTTTTCATTCTTCTGCAGAATCTCAAAAACGATCAGTGATCGTTTTTCATTCCACGTTGGAATCTCAAAAACGATCAGTGATCGTTTTTCATTTCTTCTGCAGAATCTCAAAAACGATCAGTGATCGTTTTTCATTCCACGTTGGAATCTCAAAAACGAGTGATGTTTTTCATTTCTCTGCAGAATCTCAAAAACGATCAGTGATCGTTTTTCATTTCTTCTGCAGAATCTCAAAAACGATCAGTGATCGTTTTTCATTTCTTCTGCAGAATCTCAAAAACGATCAGTGATCGTTTTTCATTTCCTGCAGAATCTCAAAAACGATCAGTGATCGTTTTTCATTTCTTCTGCAGAATCTCAAAAACGATCAGTGATCGTTTTTCATTTTCTGCAGAATCTCAAAAACGATCAGTGATCGTTTTCATTTCTTCTGCAGAATCTCAAAAACGATCAGTGATCGTTTTTCATTTCCTGGAATCTCAAAAACGATCAGTGATCGTTTTTCATTTCTCTGCAGAATCTCAAAAACGATCAGTGATCGTTTTTCATTTCTTCTGCAGAATCTCAAAAACGATCAGTGATCGTTTTTCATTCCTGGAATCTCAAAAACGATCAGTGATCGTTTTTCATTTCTTCTGCAGAATCTCAAAAACGATCAGTGATCGTTTTTCATTTCTTCTGCAGAATCTCAAAAACGATCAGTGATCGTTTTTCATTCTTCTGCAGAATCTCAAAAACGATCAGTGATCGTTTTTCATTTTCTGCAGAATCTCAAAAACGATCAGTGATCGTTTTTCATTTCTTCTGCAGAATCTCAAAAACGATCAGTGATCGTTTTTCATTTCTTCTGCAGAATCTCAAAAACGATCAGTGATCGTTTTTCATTTTCCTGCAGAATCTCAAAAACGATCAGTGATCGTTTTTCATTTCTTCTGCAGAATCTCAAAAACGATCAGTGATCGTTTTTCATTTCTTCTGCAGAATCTCAAAAACGATCAGTGATCGTTTTTCATTTCTCTGCAGAATCTCAAAAACGATCAGTGATCGTTTTTCATTTCTTCTGCAGAATCTCAAAAACGATCAGTGATCGTTTTTCATTTCTTCTGCAGAATCTCAAAAACGATCAGTGATCGTTTTCATTTCTTCTGCAGAATCTCAAAAACGATCAGTGATCGTTTTTCATTCTGCAGAATCTCAAAAACGATCAGTGATCGTTTTTCATTTCTTGCAGAATCTCAAAAACGATCAGTGATCGTTTTCATTCTTCTGCAGAATCTCAAAAACGATCAGTGATCGTTTTTCATCTCTGGAATCTCAAAAACGATCAGTGATCGTTTTTCATTCTTCTGCAGAATCTCAAAAACGATCAGTGATCGTTTTTCATGTCCACGTTGGAATCTCAAAAACGATCAGTGATCGTTTTTCATTTCTTCTGCAGAATCTCAAAAACGATCAGTGATCGTTTTTCATGTCCGTCTGCAGAATCTCAAAAACGATCAGTGATCGTTTTTCATTTCTCCCTGCAGAAATCTCAAAAACGATCAGTGATCGTTTTTCATTTCTTCTGCAGAATCTCAAAAACGATCAGTGATCGTTTTTCATTTCTTCCTGCAGAATCTCAAAAACGATCAGTGATCGTTTTTCATTTCTCCTGCAGAATCTCAAAACGATCAGTGATCGTTTTTCATTTCTTCTGCAAGAATCTCAAAAACGATCAGTGATCGTTTTTCATTCTCTGCAGAATCTCAAAACGATCAGTGATCGTTTTCATTTCTCTTGCAGAATCTCAAAAACGATCAGTGATCGTTTTTCATTTCTTCTGCAGAATCTCAAAAACGATCAGTGATCGTTTTCATTTGCTTCTGCAGAATCTCAAAAACGATAAGTGATCGTTTTTCATTTCTTCTGCAGAATCTCAAAAACGATCAGTGATCGTTTTTCATGTCCACGTTGGAATCTCAAAAACGATCAGTGATCGTTTTTCATTTCTCTGCAGAATCTCAAAAACGATCAGTGATCGTTTTTCATTTCTTCTGCAGAATCTCAAAAACGATCAGTGATCGTTTTCATTTCTCTGCAGAATCTCAAAAACGATCAGTGATCGTTTTTCATTTCTTCTGCAGAATCTCAAAAACGATCAGTGATCGTTTTCATGTCCACGTTGGAATCTCAAAACGATCAATGATCGTTTTTCATTTCTTCTGCAGAATCTCAAAAACGATCAGTGATCGTTTTTCATGTCCACGTTGGAATCTCAAAAACGATCAGTGATCGTTTTTCATTTCTTCTGCAGAATCTCAAAAACGATCAGTGATCGTGTTTTCATGTCCACGTTGGAATCTCAAAAACGATCAGTGATCGTTTTTCATTTCTCCTGCAGAATCTCAAAAACGATCAGTGATCGTTTTTCATTTCTTCTGCAGAATCTCAAAAACGATCAGTGATCGTTTTTCATTCTTCTGCAGAATCTCAAAAACGATCAGTGATCGTTTTTCATGTCCACGTTGGAATCTCAAAACGATCAGTGATCGTTTTTCATTTCTCTGCAGAATCTCAAAACGATCAGTGATCGTTTTTCATTTCTTCTGCAGAACTCAAAAACGATCAGTGATCGTTTTTCATTTCTCCTGCAGAATCTCAAAAACGATCAGTGATCGTTTTTATTTCTTCTTGCAGCATTCAAAAACGATCAGTGATCGTTTTCATTTCTTCTGCCAGAATCTCAAAACGATCAGTGATCGTTTTTCATTTCTCCTGCAGAATCTCAAAACGATCAGTGATCGTTTTTCATTTCTTCTGCAGAATCTCAAAACGATCAGTGATCGTTTTTCATTTTCTCCTGCAGAATCTCAAAAACGATCAGTGACGTTTTTCATTTCTCTGCAGAATCTCAAAACGATCAGTGATCGTTTTCATTCTTTCGCAGAATCTCAAAAACGATCAGTGATCGTTTTTCATTTCTTCCTGCAGAATCTCAAAAACGATAAGTGATCGTTTTTCATTTCTTCTGCAGAATCTCAAAACGATCAGTGATCGTTTTTCA